>NC_133751.1:134309039-134421539 GCF_036562045.2 Rhinolophus sinicus | reverse complement strand
ACCTGGCCAATACCATTTACTCCACCCTGGTGATTCTGAGACCTTGCCCCACCCAACTTTCAGGCACATCCAAGCCACTTCCAGCAGTGTTTTAGCACATATGACCTGTCATGGCTCATCCTGTGGACTTTCCTAAAATCTCTCAAAGGTTTACAAAACCCAAATAAGCAGCATTCTGGCTTCGGCGTGTCCCATACTTCTGGCTAAGCCGCCCTAAGCCCAGCGGTAGCCAGCCTTAGTTTGGCTTGGCTTCTCAAGGGACCTCCAAACTTAGCACAGGTGGCTGCCATCTGCAGATATTTTTGTGGCTCATGCCAGGTGGTCTTAGGCAGGGCACAGGCTGCAGCTGAACTTGACTTGAAGCACAGCCCCTCCCAGGGGCCCTGTGGCCAGATGCTGACCAAGCCGAAGCATCATCCAGTCACTTCCAAGGATGACACATCCAAAGGGCAGACTTGGCATGCATCAGAGCCCTGATGAAGTGAATCCTGTTATGTAGAGTTTGCCTCTATACCACAGCTCCTTCACTGTAGTCAAAGCCAGTCCTTACAACCAATTAGCCTGAAGGTCAATCCCTCCCATTGATGTGTCAACAGCAACCAAGGCCCAACAAAAAGAGGGCACACACAACACACACAAAGAACACACCTGGAGTAGCCAGACCTGATGACCAGGGAGACTGTGCCACTGAGCCCCACAGCACACCTGTTACATAAGGCCACTCTACTAAGACCAGGAGTCACAACAGCCCTACCTAATACAGAGAAACAAACACAGTGAGGCAGCAAAAATGAGGAGACAAAGAAACATATCACAAATGAAAGAACAAAACAAAGCTTCAGAAAAAGAATTAAATAAAATGGAAACAATCTACCAGATGCAGACTTCAAATCACTGGTTATAAGGATGCTCTATGATCTTAGGGAGAACTTCAACAAAGACATAGGAAACATAAAAATGGAGATAGAAAACATAAAAAAAAGAACCAGTCAGAAATAAACACTATAATAACTGAAATGAAAAAATACATTAGAAGCAAAGAGCAGTAGATTAGATGAAGCAGAGGATCAAATCAGCAATTTGGAAGATAAGGTAGCAGAAAACACCCAAACAGAAGAACAAAAAGAGAATGGAATAAGAAAAGAAATGAAGATAATTTAAGGGGCCTCTGGGACATCAAGCCTATCAATAAATGTATCATAGGGGTACCAGAAGGAGAAGAGAGAGAGTAAGGAATTGAAAACTTATTTGAAAAAATAATGACAGAAAACTTGGTGAAGGAAATTGACATACAAGCCCAGGAAGAACAGAGTCCCAAACAAGATGAACCCAAACAGGCCCACACCAAGACACATCATAATTAAGAGGTTAAAGACAAAGGAAGACCCTTCAAAGCAGCAAGAGAAAAGCAGTGAGTTACCTATAAGTTACTTGCCATAAGACTATCAGCTGATTTCTCAACAGAAACTTTGCAGGTCAGAGGAACTGGCATAAAATATTCAGTGATGAAAAGCAAGGACCTACAATCAAGTTTACTCTACCCAGCAAAGCCATCATTTAGGATCAAAGGACAAATAAAGGGCTTCCTAGACAAGAAAAAGCTAAAGGAGCTCATCACCACCAAACCCATGTTACAAGAAATGTAAAAGAGACTTCTTTAAGAAAAGAAGAACAAAAGAGGTAAAAAATATGAGTGATAAAATGCCATTAAAATCCCAACATATCTATTAACAACTACTTTGAGTGTAAATGAATTAAATGCTCTAATCAAAAGATAGGGTGGTGGAATGGATAAGAAAAAAAAAAATCCTTACATATACTGCCTATAAAAGAGTAACTTTAGATCGAAAGATACTAGAGAGAATAGCAGGGGAAGTATCCTGAAGGAAGCCAGGACTTGGTTAAGGCAATAAGACAAAAAGCAAATTCGGAGGAAAGACTGACACTACAGCAGACTTTGCTACAGACACACAATGAAAGGGCGTGGGGGGGGGGGCAGGTAACTGTTACATCAGAGCTGAGCAGATCTGAATAGGAATGGGAATCTGGAATCAATGGTACACTGAAGCACTTGGACTGTGGTTGAATCAGGGACGTGAAGTCAATCAGATTAATCCTGACTGTCTCTTAGAAGAATGGGAAGAAGATGTGAGCAATAATCTGAGTTCATATATATATGTATATATATATATATATATATATATATATATATATATATATATATATATAATTAGTTTCAGATGTACAAAACAATGTAGTAGACATTTATCATTTATATCCCTCACACAGTGATAACCCCCCCCCATCTACTACCCCTCTGACATCACATACAGCCATTACATTTCCACTGTCTCTGTTCCTAAAGCTGAACTCCACTTCTTGTAACCATATATATCGAAAGACACATATAGACGAAATGTAAAGGGATGGGGAAAAGATATTTCATGAAAATGAAAAAATCTGGGATAGCAATACTTATACCAGACTCTAGTAGAGACTTTTTTTCTCTCCAAGTTCACCCAACTGAGGACCAAGAGCTGGAGATAGGTTCTCCTTGCTCTCCATTACTACCTTCAGACCATTGCTTTCCTTCTTTCTTGAATGTCATGTTTTGTAGGTTAAGCCATCTGCTTGTGCCACCTGATACTCCTGATTTTCTGCCACTCCCACCCCACTGTCTTCCTTCTCCTCTCCCATTCCCATAACAATTTGTAGAGAGAGACTATTAATAATCACACGGACAACCCACTCTCCACCTTGGCCTCATAGTTCCTAGAACTTCTTGCTGCTAATAATCATTTTCTCACCTGATTTCATCCACGAATTCATCTGTGACCTTTCCATCACCAGCACTTCATCACCTCCAAAATCTTAATTTAGTCATTATCTTTCCCATCTTCTGTATTTTAGTTCATTTCATATATTATGTTTACAAAGGCATTAGTTTTTCCTCAAAAAACACCAATTCACTGACCAACGAAATGACCATTTTTCTTTATCTTTACCAGGTTAGATAACAATTTGATATAATGATCCATTATTGTACTCACCCTCTTAGACCCATCATTCCTGTCTTCCCCCATCATACTAATGTGGCAAAACCAACCCTGATATAACTCCAATGTTCATTTTCTCTTCTTGTTCATTCATTCATTCATTCATTCACTCACTCACTTATTCATTTGTTCATTCAACAATTTTTTATGGAGTACTCACTCTACTCAGAGCCAGAGAGAGAGACAGAGTAGTGAACAAATGAAACAAAGCTACTTGCCTCCATGAACCTTATACTCAACAGTGCTAGATTTCCCTAGACATTCCCTTTACCACTCTCATAAAATAATTTTCCTCCATTTCTCCTCACCTGAAATATCCTACATGACCTCCCCATCCCCTTGTTTTTGGAGGATGACCCTGCCTAACAGCCATAGAAAAAAATGGAAGCAATCAGAGGTATATTTCCTTATGTTTCCACCACCTAAGATACAAACCCAACTGTGTGCACATCCAACTATTTTCCTCCTTTTTAACTTGGAAGAAAATGTTGTATATATGTTATATATATATTACATATGCTATATGTGTTATGTATTTATTATATAGATGATATATGTTATGTATTATATGTAAATATTATATATAATAAAGTATTATATATAATATGTTATATATATATACTCATAAATATAATATATATAATGTACATGTATATATGAAAATAAGACTTAATTGGACCAGCAGCTCTAATGTGTCTTTTGGAGCAAAAATTAATATAAGACCCGGTCTTATTTTACTATAATGTATGACCGGGTATAATATAATACAATATAATATAATATAATATAATATGATATGATACGATATGATATGATATGATATGATATAATACCAGGTCTTATATTAATTTTTGCTCCAAAAGATGCATTAGAGCTGATTGTCTGGCTAGGTCTTATTTTCAGGGAAACACAGTACATACTCTTCTGCTGCCTTTTCGAGGCTTTAATCTCTGCAGTTGTTCTTTGCCTGTATCACCAATTTCCTCTTTCCCACATTAAGAAAAATCTTTAATGACCACACAGTCCCTTCCGGTGCATCATGTCTCTGCCACCCTTTCAAAGCAAAGTTTTTTTTTAAAAAACTATATATTCCACACTCTATCTGTCCATGTCTTCACCACCTATTCACTCCTCATGCTCTTCAATCTGGATCTCATCTCTCTCCACTCCGTCAAAAAAATATCCTTGTCATGACACACATCCTTACCTTTTGATTACTCTTTCTCAGCTTTTTTTTTTTTTTTTTAATGATTCCTCCCTTATTCCTTCTCTGAATGTTGGAGTCCTCCCAGATCATTTCTGGACCATTTTATCTTCTTCATCTACTTTCTCTCTCTAAGTGACCTCGTCCAATCCCAGGGCTTTAAATAATTAAATAATGCTTCCATGTTTATATTTATATCTTTCGTATTGACTTCTCCCATGAGGCCCAAATGCTTACTGACTACTTAAGGTGTCCCCTTGGATATATATCGGCATCCAGTCATCTCAAACTAAACGTATTTAAGACAGAAGGCTTGATTTTTCCTTGACTAAGCCATTTTCTTTTCCAATCTTCCTTATTTCAATAAATGGCACTCACATCCAGGATCTTAGATCTAGGGGTCCTCCTTGATTCTTCCCTCTCCTTCATCCTTTAGTGTCACTCTATCAGTGTGTCTTTTTGATTATATCCCTAAAAGAGATTTCAAATCTCTTAATTTTCTTCCATGTCCACTGCCACTATCTTTGCCCACACCATCATTATCTCTTATTTGGTCTACTGGGATCGTGCCCTGATTGGTCTCCATGCTTCCAATCTTACACTCTTATAATCCATTTTTACCCAGGAGCTAAAATGATCAGTTAAACCTCTAAACCAAGTCATGCAACTCCCCCGATTACAATAATCCTAGGCTGCCAGTATCACTTAGATTAGGACCCGAACTCCTTATAATTCCCCACAGGACTACATCCTTCCTCTTTGGTTTCATCACATAACCTTGCTCCCTGTTTCACCCTATTCCCACTGTATTGCTCTGCTTTCTGTGTCATAAACATGGTGAGTGAGCTTGTCTATGCACTTTTTACCTGGGATGCTCATCCCTGGTCTCAGCACATGTTGTCTTTTCATTTGTTCCTAAAATTTCCATTCACCTGTAACCACTCCTTAGAAAAGCCTTCTTTGACCAACTTATCTAAAGTAGGTATCTCTCCACTACTCCTCTTGCCCTCACATACGTTTGTCTTAATTTTCTGAGAGAAGTTATGACAAGCTGAAGTTATCTTGTTTATTTATTTCACTGTGTGTTGTTCGTCTCTTCCAGTAGACTGTAAGCTACTTGGGGGTGCAGATCTTGACTGATTTGACCTCTTCTGTATCCTCATCACCTAAAATCGTGCCTTTCTCATGCTAGGCTTTTAATAAATATAGGGTGAATGAATGAATGAACCAATGACTGCTAATTAGTAATGCCCTTGAGGAACTCATAGGTAAAAGGAGACATGCCGATAAGAGGGTTTAAGTTTTCCTTCTTCAAGCAGAATTTCCTTGATTAAAAAATTAATTACTATATAGCATTTAATATGAGTGAACTAGATCTGTATGTACCAGCATGCCCAGATTTGAAAAACAAAATGAAAGTGAAAAAGCAAGTTTCAGAATGATACATAGAGTATACTTGTATAAAAATGTTAAATTACATAATGCATATATTATATCTGCAACTTATGTGGTAAAAGTAGAAAACATTGGCTTCCTGGAAGGAGACATGCCATAGTCATTATAACGATTACTTCTGAGATGGGAAGGGAACAGGATTCAGGCAGGGAATAAAGGAGATTTCAATTTTATCTGCAAAGTTTCATTTCTTTTATTTAAGAAGTCTGAAGCAAATTTGACAAAGTGCTAACATTCTGCAGTTGGGTGGGTTGATGCATGTTTATTATATTTTTCTTTATAATTGCTGTATTTTAAATATTAAAAAAAAAAAAAAAAAACTTAGTTAAGGGCTTTATATACCTGTGGTCTGAGAGGAACTTAATTGATTCACAAAATATAATACCCTTATATTTAAATCAAGGGTTAACTAATTCAATTTGGCATCTATCTTTATGATTCTTGGGTGGGCTCCCTTCTGGCTGGCGTCTGTGTTTTTGGGTCAGACTGAAGTGGTGTGGAATGTGGAAATAGGAGGGAAAACATCTGTGCACTAACTCAAATATATCTCCTCTGTTCTTCCAGGGTTGGCTTTTTGTTCCCCTGACACAAGAGTGGCAAAAACAACAAATGTGCTTTATTGAGGACATACTACATGTTGGGGACCCCTGGTACACTATCTCATCAATGCTCACAGCTACGCCTTGAGGTGGATGTTATTAACCCTATGTTACAGGTGAGCACACTAAGACCTGGAGATGGCCTTTTCCACACCACACAGCCAGTAACCGACAGCTAAGAAGTTAAAACTAAGGTTAGTTATTTAATCCAAAGCTGGTGGGTTTTCCGTTCTACAACTTTGCCTGTTGCTCTTTGACCACAAGTGCCTCTTAAACTTCTAGATTTTTTCATTTCAGACTTTGCTTTGGATTTAGGAACTGCCTTCCATTTACTTACATATTTGGTAAATGATCTATACCTTTCATGAAAGATATATTTAAACAGAGCTAAGTTTCAACTCGAAGAGACTGATATGTCAGTTTGTAGCAGCATTCTCTGTTACAAACTGGAATTTCATGGGTGAAAAACAGGGTAAAAACAGAGCTGAAATGTTATTTTATTCACACACACATACATACACACATACATGCGTGCATGTGCATGTGTGTGTGTATATCTTACATGCGTTTGGCAAAAGTTGTCAAGTGAAAGTGGGCAAAATACGAAGCAACAAATGAATACTATTAACAACTGTACTCATGAAATTTTGGATTTGAACTAACCAAGGCTGAACTTTGTGAAGTAGTCAAGATTTATTTTTCTCAGGATTCATTTTATTTGTCCCCCAAAGTAGTTAGAGAAGTGTTTCTGCCATAAATTGTTGAGTGAGTGATACATACTTTGACAACCATCCCTCATGTGGGGCCCTGTCCCTCGCCTCACTCATCCACCCCAGCAATGAGTGTTTCAACAAATGACCAATATATTAACATGTACTAATATTATGCATTTTAAAAGGTCTTTCTCACTTACCCCACATGGTGACTCTAGTTCATGGTGAATTTCAGGCATTATACCATAAAAATAGAGAAAATATTTTCCAGGAAATAATCTTTCCATGTGTCTCAAAGCAGATATGCTGCTGCCTTTCTGTCTTTCTATGTTATAATTCTGGTATTCAGACTGTCGGGTTGGATACTATCAGGACATTGAGAAATGTGTGAAATTGCTTTTTTTGGATGTATGTAGACAGTATTTTGTCTTTCAGTGCTGATTGGGAATAGAGGTTTCCATAATGAAGGCAGATAAAGAACATAATTTAGAGATAAATAAGAGTAGGCCAAGAAAGGATTTTTTTAAAAGTTCAAATGATATTGAAAATAAAAGAGAAAAAAAATTGAGACATGGAAATTAGAAACTTGAATCAATGGAAAAGATAAAATTTTACATTAATATATGTAGATGATTGGTTTTCTTTTATTTATTTCTGAGACACCATTTCGTTCAATTCATTGGAATGTTAGCGTGTGGGCTTTTAAGCATACATCTTCTGGCCAGTATAACAGCAATAACAACTGGAATGCAACAGTCTTTTTTGAAGCCTTCATCAGGATTTTGAAGAATTTAAAAGCTAACACAAAATCAATTTCATGGCTATAGAGGGCAGTTCTATAAGTCACTTTGTGTTCACCTGGTAGAATGGATTTACTTGTAGAAGTTTTAAATAACTCATCTAAGGTGAAAGGAGAGATTAGATCATATGAAGAAAAATTTCTCAGATTAAATATATCTCCTTTGTGATCTTTCTTTTTTATTTCTTCACAGATATACTGGAGGGTCACCTTGTGGGGATAGTAGGAATCTTCTCAGGCTCCAGAGTTATTGAGCAAGGTAAATAAAGCTCCTTTCTATTGTCAAGTAAGTTAAAATGCACTAGGGCCTATTAACTTTGGTCCATTAGAGTAATTTCTGGTGATCTCTATTGCTTCTTTAGGTACCAAGTCCATTTTGAGAGCAACGGTCAGTCACGATACCCTCCCCCAATCTTGCTCATGAAACTTGATTATCTTTTATACTTCTTAAATGTTCTGTGAGTTGATTAGATGTTTAGGTGAGATAACTAATGAAAAGCCACTTCTATCCGATATAGTTTTATTTAACCTTTGGTGTGCTTTCTGGATGCTATAACTGTGTAATGGTAGCTTTTCAGGTTGTTTTTGTTTTCTTTTGTTTGTTTTTTTGTTTTTATTATAGTTGACAGTTGCAATGAGATGATTTCTTGGATTTGCTTTAAAATACTCAAGCACAAAAAAGTAGCAGATAGATGAAATATTAGAAAAATGTTGGTATTGGTTAAAACTAAGCGATAGACCTTTATTATACTCTTTTATCGATTTTTGAGTATGTGTAAAATTTTCCTTCTGCATTTCTCAGTTGGAATTCTCCTATAAAACTATTTTTCCTCATCAACTATTTGCTTATCCTGAAATACTGTTCATATAAGAGAGTCAGAATAAATAATTGGTTTGTTTCCTTTATATACCAATTTTCAGATTATTGAATGATTTTTAAAGTACTCTTTTTCTTGGTGGTGAATTTTTGTTCTTTTTTGTTAGTATTACTTGGAATTTAAAGACTGTATTTGATATCTTTCAATGCTTTGCAATTATTATACATTTGGTGCTTAAGTTATCCGACTTTAGGCCAGTGGAGTGTCTTAGAATTGGCTCCTGTGTCTTAGAATTGGCTCCTGTGTCCTTTTGACATGATCACGTTAGTGATCTTTCTTATCTTTTGGCACAATGAGCTGCTAAAGTCATTTTGTGCATTTCCTGTCCAAGACCTAGAATCTGTTATCTCTCCAAGAGCTCAAGGCATTTAAACTAAGCCATGGAACTATCTGCCTATTCTAATTACATGTGGGGGATACTGTGAAGTAAGGGTACAGTGGGGTGACGTTCGTTAGCAGAAATTTAGTGGGAAGGTTTCTTTGGACAAGCTGCTAGACATCATTGTTCATTGTCATGTATGGGGATATGGTCCACTCCTCTCACAGAAACCACTTATTATTACAGCAAGCCCATGCTAAAAGCCATCTCTTTTAAACTTGCTGAAGACTTATTGTGGCTTACTGACGCCTGTCCTGCTGCATTCTGTATGTATTAGGTTCAGTGGGCTCAATCTTTGCCCTTCAAATCTTTCCAATGCTCAACCTTACCCATATAATAATTGGCTTCTAAGTTATATTTGGCTCACATTCTTCTTCTTAGTATCTAAGTTAGAGAGTCAAAATAAAGTATCGACATCACATTCACCAACTAACTTGTCTTGATAACTTTTTTGGACATGATAGTGATTGCTAGAACCATATTTGCCAATTAGTGCACACTTCCACTCTAAAGGCTTTGCACACACAATCTCCTAGTCTCACTCAATGCTCACCACAGTCCTTGGAAGTGGGTACTGTCCCTACTTTATAGGTGCACACATTGAGGTACAGAAAGGTCAGATTGCTACTTCAAGGAGCTGGTAGTCGCACAGAGGTCTCTGAATCCAAAGCTGACACCTTTAACAACTGTTTCATGCTTCTTCTCTTGCTCAGAAATGCCAGAGATACAAAGAAATATAAGCTATGGTATTTCTTCTCAAGGAGCTTATAACCTTAATTGAGAAAGATAGGTTCTTCACAGAAAAACGAAAAAACAAAACAAACAAACAAAAACAACAGCAACATAAAAAAAGCATATGAAAAGAGCCATGTCATTGTTTCCCTTCCAATCCCTTTACCCATTGCTGTCAGATTAATTTTACTAAAACATTTTTGTTTTCATTACCCCCTGCTTAAAACTTCAGAGGTTCCCCACTGCCTATAGAATATAGTTCAACGTGCTTGCTTGGCATTTCAGAGTTTCCAAAATTGGGCCCTTACCTATCTTCTCATGTGTGAAATTCCACTGTGAAGCTGGCTTGTGAACCGAGTATCTAAGCCAAAGGACATATCTGGTGCTCTATGCTTTTGTCTCCTAGACATCTTGTCACAGAAGGGCTTTTGTGTTTTACTTAGTTTCACCTTTGACAAGGTGATCCAGAAAAGATGTGAAGTCAGTTATCTCTCTGAGGCCTCCTCTGTTGTAACTCCCCATTGTAGTCTCAGTCCGACAATTTCCCAAATGCATCTTTCCACTTTCTGCCGCATGGTACACACTTGCCTTGATGTCTTCCTTTGTTCTTGACCTGCCTTTCCTTCAAGAGCCATGGAAATCTTGGATCCTCTCCTGATTTCTTCAGGCACTTGTTTAACTCGATGTCTTTTGAAATTCCGCAGGACTTATTGTCTGTATCAATTACCGTATATAGTCTTAGATTGCCACTTATATGTATTTACAATTGTATTTGGGCTTTTTCTAAGTATAAAAGTAACAAATGCTCAAAGGACAAACTTGGGGATGTGCCAGACACAATGGGAGAAAATTAATTACTGATAATCTCACAACCCAAGGATAACCACCACTAATAATCTGTTTTGTGTATGAACATATTACAGTATTTATAACAACGGCATCATACCCTACCTATGTATAACCTGTTTTATCTCTTAGTAAAATTTCTCTTGTCAATAGTATTCATATACAATAGATTTTAAATGTCTTCATAATATCTCATTATATAAATGTTCCCTTGCTTAGTTCTCTAATTTTGCATTACTACATAATTTTATTGTATATTACTACATATTTGTATATATGTATATAATAGTATGACTACTATTATATGTCACAGGAAATATATTTTGGACTTAATTTTTTTTTTTTTAATGTGGAGGAACTGAAAATATTTGTCTAAGGTAGATACCTGGTTCAAAACTACTTCTTAGCTGTAATCCCTTGGACAATGATATGACCTTTCCACGTAAGCTTACATTTACTCATCTTTGAAATATTCATTATATCACTGCTATATCACAGTCTTGTTGCAAGATACGTGGCACATTGTAAGTCGGTAATAAATGTGGGTTAATAAAAATGTGATTTTTATTTTTTTGCCTCATGTTTCACCTATGACTAGATCATAAATCCCTTAAAGGAAAGACTTGGTCTCATAGGGCTTGTGCTTGTTGTCCTCATGTTTGTCCCAATATATTGTACACAATTGGTGGTTAACAGCTGTTTTTTAATAATGATGACAGCAATGCCTCCATATTTACTGAATGCTCACTGTGTAAGAAGTTACCCTGAGCAATAGCCCCATGCAAATCTAAAGCTTTTCTTGAGACTCAAAGACTTTAAGCTTCTGTCTCCTCTTCCAAATGCTCATTTTTGGTGCTAATCTTCGTTTTCTAATGTTCCATTTTCCCCCTGTATTCTTTATATTCCAGCCATTATAATTTTTGTTGATTGGCCTTTTTATTATAGGTTATATTTAAATGGAATAGAAGGGTTTGGGAAGATCTATGCTACCCTCATGTCATGATATTTCTGAGGCACTAACGCATGGCCCTGTGAAACACATCTTTGGCTGAGCTAGCCAGTTCAAAAGCCAGCTTCACAGCAGAATTTCACACATGCAAATGAACCATTGTGATCCTGGTCATGAAAATTCATGGAATAGTGGCTAGTTCAGTGTAGATGACCTGTCAATTTGGCAGCCAATCATTTAGTTAAACATCCAAATTACTGGCCAGTTACTCAGCCTAAAAAGCTAGTCTTCCTGCTTGTTACTGGGTTCTATGTAATCCGATTAAAAGCAATGACATTCCCTTTGATTTGTGGCAGCTAATGGTGTAGAAGTACCATGCAGGCACAGGACATGTGTCTGGCACAGTTTAAATGTGGGCATTGTGAGAATGAACTATTTGTATTACTATTGGATTTATTCTTAAAATACTAAATATCCTCCATTGAATAACAGGCAAAATTTCATGGATGCCTCTATTTACTGTTTTCATCAGTTTTAAATGGGAGTTCCTCTAAGGATTGAATCATCATTCTTTGATGTGTAGTAATTGATTTTGTTGGATCTATATTTAATTCTTTGGACCAGCCTATCTTGCCAGGCAGTCAGATGGAAAGCCATGAAGGGCCTGGTAGACCTTAGGATTTGGTTAAAAGTGACCCACATGAGGTTCAGTTCAGATATAAGATAGTAGTATTGATAAACTGGGAAATGAATTTACAACAGTAATTCCTAATCATAGACTTCTTTGAGAGTTTGATGAAAACTCTAGACTTTAATTACAGAAAAATGCATGATGTAGCATGAAAGTTCCAAGAGTTTATGTATCTGCTAGAGCCCAGGGGTCCAGGATACCATGAAACCTAGGTTAAGATTCTTGCTCTGGTTGTGAGGGTGGGAAGCAGGAATGCAGACAGAGGGAGAGACAAAAAAATGGAGACACAGAGAAGTATAGAGATAGGAAAAGACAAAGACAGGCACAGAGACAGATAACACAGAGTCAGAGAGATATTGAGAGGCAGGAAGTAGATACAATTCTAGTTCTCGTAGCATAACATGGTTTTTCGATACTATGCCCAATTAGATTCTAATAAACATTTCCTGGTGTTCACGATCCTAGGTTGTTCTGGTGAATAAAATCTCTCATCTGAGAGACATAACACATCTCACACCTGAGGATTTTTGACACAGTGTTGATAAACTCTAAAGGGACAAAGACAGGTATGTAGGCTGTTTGAAGACACAGTGTGATAAGTTAAAGGACCATTTGGCTTGTACATTTACAAAGCCTTTTGTGTATACTGAAGACCATTGAGAGAATAATTATACTAAAAATACTACTAATTAGGAAGCCGTATCTTTTAAACTTTCCAAAAAGTTTTTATATATGTTCTCATTTTTTTTTCACAATAGCCCTGCTTGTTAGGTAGGTGAGAAACTGCTATATGTATTTTACACTTAAAGAAGTTGAGATAGATGTGTTTATAGACTTTTCTGGAATCACAGCTACAATAAAAAAGTGAACTCTAGAAACCAGATTTTCCAGCTTTGATTCTACATTAACTCCATATATTCTTGTTGATAGTAACATCCACATAACCAGCACAAATTCTTTTGTTTCCTGAAACAAAATATATGAGTTGAAAATAGTGTTCTTGAAACGGGACAAAATAATAGAATCATTGAAATTTAGAGTGTAGGAGATCCTAGAAGTGAAAAATAATCTGAACTACTCAGGTAAGCATGAAGACCTGACCTACAGAGCTTGAGACTAAAGCAAGTCCTCTAGCGGGCCCATGGGGACATGCAGAGGAGACATTTAGAGTGTAATACAATGAAGACTCCCTCCCCAATTTCTTGCTTTTGTTTAACAAGGGAGAAGTGGGATTTAAAAGCATCTATTCTATGTCTTATGTAATTTAGGTAGAATGATTTTGTGACAATTTTGAAAAATTAGGTGTGAGTCAAATCCAATTATTTTCTCAGACTATGCTTGAAAAGTTTAAGAGTCCAAGGAGTGTTTCTCAGAAATAGTTTTTATAGGACAATGTATAGTTTTGTACATTTTGTTGGCCTGGGGAATTGTACATGACTATAAGGAAATATGACAAATGAATTGCACTGCTTCTCAGGCTATAATAGAGATTTGTAGGTTAGACTAGGCAATATATGTATCAAAGATGGACATATAATTTAATATACACATATTCATTCATATACACCCACATTCATATTATACATAAGTATACAAATATCAGGCCTTAGGGTTATTTAAACTCTCATTTATAACTTGCTTTTTAAGAATTATTTAGTTATGCAAGCATGATATCACATATTCAGTAATTTTTTTTTTAAGTAATAAACATGTCTAGTCAAAGAAAGCATTAATGAAGCAATTCCCCAAATAAAACAGTCCATGATATCTGAGTTGCAGCAGAGAGAGTGTGGTCTTTGTAGTCTAATCAAGATCACAAGACTTGTTTTGAGCGTCTGTCATCTTTAATTTTACGGCACTTCATTTCAGAGTAGGACTGCCAGGGTCACATGCAATTAAAACACAGGCAAGATTTGTCTTGTGAAATCTTAACATAAAAAGTAATGTGTTACTCCATTTTAACTTTTCTACTGAACTCTGTGAACTCACTAATTACTTTTCCCCCCTCTTGTCACCTTTTTGATATGACATGTATTTTATAGAGAAGATAGAAGTTTGGAATTATTTTTATATCATGCATACGATTGAGGATAACAAAATTAAACCAGAGAAAAAAGGAATGTGTGTTTTTCAGAAATACATTTTTTTAAAAGAAATATCTGAGTACTCCAGCTTCAATTACAAAGAGCCTCATAGATCAAATTCTAGGAAATAACTGTTAATCTGCTTAACTAGGGCAGGTAGAAGTGTAATAACAGACCGGAGATTTTTACAGAGGCCAGGATAGTGAACCGGAGTTTATTCTCTAGGGTGCGGAGCAAAAGGGCTTTTATGTGATTGGCTGTGAAAAGCATTAAAAGCTAGCGCCGACGTGGAGATTTGGAGTGTTCCATCTAAGTGATCAGTAAATTGCATAGACCCTTATTAACCTTATTGATAAGGAGCTTAGGGAAGTTCCATTCAGGCTGCAATATATTCTTCTTTTTGTTCTCCCGTCTGTCTCCCTTTGCAATCCCAGCCGCTTTGTATGGAGAGCCTTTATGCAGCACCTCAACATTCAGAGTGAGTAGCTTCGCCTTTAAGTTAGAGGAAGAGAAGGGAACGCGGAGCCAGCATGCTCAGGGGGCTCAGGGCCTATTTAAATGGTGTTGCGGACACCTGGAGAATGTGTCCGAAAATTTTGTGCTTAAAGAATCTTTTATATTGCTCCTCTTTCAATGCAGCTGGGGTCTGTAGGGATCAGGGGATTATTTTTGATACCTGTCGAAAAGAGTTATGTCTACACTGATTTTCCATCCCTCACTACTAATTAACCTTATTGTATACAGGAAACAGTTTATTTAATACCTGCATTCTTTCTGTAATGCCAAGTAAAATGAAATCCAGTGTGAAATCTAGTTAGCATTTGCCTTTTTGAAGTCATTTTTGAGTTTCCAGTTTTAGTGACTGTGACCTTAGAACTGATAGCTAGAAAAATAGTGAGCTCAAACCAATTTTGGTTTCCATTGTATTCTTCATCTCCTCCAACTTAAAAGCTGCCTTTCACCTGGACTTGTGGGAACACGGCAGAAACGAGACATTCTGAGCTGGACCACATTTCCTCGAGCTTTCTATCTTGACCTCTCTTTGGAGTTCTAAGTATGGAGTTCCCTTCATATCCCCAAAGGTTGGCTCCTCCTCCCCTGACTCTTTCTCTCCTCAGCAGCTGGACGTCTCTGTCCTCTTCCTTAGGATCAGTGGAGGCTGGAATTTGACAGACAGTCACATCGTGCAGCAGCAATACAAATAGATCCTGAAGGAGAGGAGAGAATCTGAGCCCAGGGTTAAAATGCTGAAGGAAATCCCATTGGTGGAATGTTTGTGAGGCAAAAAAGGTAGGGTCTCACAATAAAGGCAGAAATTAAACTGTGTAAAATGTCACCAAATGATGTGGAAAAATCCACACGTCTTCAAGTATGCTGCACAATATGGACTTCGAACACATTTTGCTAGTGATGTGAGAATGGTTAGTGCAAGTCCTGCTCTTAAAATGTGAGTGTGTGTGCGTCTCAAGTCAACTTGTCAGCTTAAATAGTGCCAGAAGAAAGGGATATTTTAGGCCAACGCTTGTAGTCGCCAGATTTCTTGGCTGTTGAGATTTTCATACATTGGTCAGAAAGCCTATACTCTATAGCATTGATCTAACACTGAAATCATACTGTTGTCAGGGCAGGGGAGGTGAGTGGAAGGTGTTGCTGGGTGTCACGGATGCCTGGACTCTTCCAGATGTGAAGCAGGATGTCAGAATTCACTGTTAGACTTGCAGAAGTTAGGTAAGCGAATCTCACCGTCTTTGCTGCTGAGCTTAGGAAAGAAGCATTTCTTGGGGACTTAGACTTGAAGACGGGTAGTTGAAGGGGGATCTGTTTGATGATCCTTTTGTAGGTGGGACTAGGTGCCAGTACAAACACCAGTGACTTGAGGCTACATTTAACTTGCTAGGACTAGTTGATAGGAAACCTGATGGTGGATTGTATTCATATTTAACATTGCTCATGTTGTGGGTGTTTGTCATAGTTCACTCATCCAACAAGTATGCTGAGCACCAACCATGGGCATAGTGTTACCCCTCTCCCTCACTGTTTTCCCAGCACTCTCCTAATGGAAGGAAGAGTGTTTTATAGAATTCAGATGATTGCTGAAGAATTTCGTGGACCTTGCATGCTTCACTTCAAGCAAAAGATAGCAAAAATCAGCTGGATAAGTCTATAAGGGATGTGTGCGTGTATGTGTGTGTGCGTGTGTGTGTGTGTGTGTGTGTGTGTGTGTGTGTGCATCCTGTCAGGTCTCTCACCAAGATAGCTAGACATTTTCATTTTGATAACACTACTACAGAAAATTGTCATCCTTTTGTACAAGATGTTCACTGTAGTCTCATCATTTGGATGATTCAGGATCACTCTTTGCAGCATGAGACACAGCGTGTCTTGATGCCTGCCTCTTTCTCATTTGTTTTAAAGAGGAGGACTGCTGGGGACCCAATTTTTCATCTTGCACAGAACCCCTAACAGGCCAAATTTAATTTCAGTACAATATTAGGCAGTATGATATGATGGATGATTGAGGGGGCACTGACAAATATGATCCAACACAGGACAATATGATGTAACACAGAGTAGAAGCCACCCAAACAGGTCCTTTTACAGATGTGGGCGCAGAGGCTCCCCTTCTGTCCTCTCTATAATGTAGTAAAATGGTCGGTACGATGTCTGTAAAACATGTAGTAAAATTAAATGGTACGTGAATATTAAAATGATAGTAGCAATAACACGACTGAGATTTAGACATCTACTCATGACAACAAAGGTTCCTACATTTCTTTCGGGGAAATACCTAGTATCCCTCTTGTTCTTTCATGAAAATTAGTATGAAAGTAAAACTCTCATTGCATGTTTTAACAGGAGAGTGACCAGGTACCCACATAGGGAGTATGAATATTTAGGGTGTTTGTGTGCTTACATTTCTTCAGTTCCTTTTCCTAACCTAGTGAACATATGGTATAGTGGTTTAGACAGAGGCCTCTGGAGCCATATTATTTAGATAGAAATACTAACCTGGCACTAACTGCATGAACTTAGGTAACTTCATCATTTCCCCCCCTTGATTTCCTCTAATATAAATCAGGAATAATAATAGTTCCTCCCCCCACAGAGTTGTGAAGATTAAATGAAACAATATCTATATAAAGTGCAGTTCCTGGCACATAATAAGCACTATATAAATGTTAACTAATCAAAATTCATCTTTCCAGAACTAATGCTTTTGGTGGTCTTGTGGGTTATCAGAGGAGCAGTGTTGCCCAAAGAGAAAGGAGGGAAGAGTCAAGATGGAAACGACCTTATGATCATCGGGAAGCAAAAGGTGGTAGCATGTGTACTCATCTGACTTGGGCATGACTTGGTCCAAATATCTTAAGACAGTTACTGGTAAACGCCAAGTCATTGTCAGAGAGCCAGAATCCACCCCTATCCTAACCCAGCATGCTATAGGAGTTCCACGCGACAACAAGTGGTGCTTTGCACTTAGCATCATAATTAAGAGTTGGTGGGTACAGCTCAGAAGTTCAGTGGGACGATGCTCTGTAATATTGATTTCTGTATCTGTGGCCACTGTCTGAATTCAGATCTGCTTTAATGATACTACGGTAACAATCTTCAGTCTGGCAATGGTGCTTATCATTTCTCCCTGCTTCAAACTCTATTCTATGAAGTTGCCCAGTGAATCTTTACAGCTCAGATAAAGTCACTTCCCTGCTAAACACCATTTAGGGTCTCAAGCTTGACGACAGATGTAATATAAAACTTCTTGGTATGGCATTCAAGGATTTTTAGAGTCTGGTCTCCACCTTCCTTCTCATCATCTTTAGAAGATCATAAAGTTAATTGTCAGTCAATAGGCTGGAGGTCTATCATCTACATCTAGGAGGAACAATTTATAGTTTCATGGTATATTACGTGTTTTAATTTCTGTCACATGATTCCGTTAGACAGCTCTAAGAGGCAAGATGAGGCAAGTATTATTCTATTTTATAGATGGGAAGACAGAGACCCAGATTAAGTAGATAATTTGCCCACGACCTAAACAGCAATTCTCCTAAGTGCTTAGTCATCCTGTTTTCTCCTCAGACGCATTGCACTGGCTCATTCACATATCTCCACCATTTGCTTCATGTGCTATCGTTTGCTAGGGAGCAGGCTTTGCACCATTAAGGTTTAACACTAAGTTCACAAAAATGGAGGTGCTTGGGCTGAGTCTGCTCAGATGTGTTTTATTAGGTGGCCTTAAAAATCAGGTTTCACAGAAGTTTCTGATATTCTGGCTTTTCATGAAAGATCAGAAGGTCTGGCAAACTGTGCCCACATTCCCACATAAGCAACGTCGGCTTGAGCTGTGTAGAAGCCGGCCCTTTTGGCCGGAGGTTGAGCTCAAGTTTTCCCCAGCTGCTATCACTTCATAATGCCTTAAGCCTGCTCCTCTTTACTCACTTATATTACCCGCATGGCCCTAGTAAGCATTTGACTTTGCAACCCTTGGTTTAAAGAAAGAGAAAAGAAAAAGATCCATCTATTTTCTAAAGATAAGATGAAACATTTTAATTGAGAAATTAATATGTGGTTATTATGTTTGAAGAAAATCTTTGTTGTTTTGTATTAAGATTTGATTTTCCCATGAGAGAGTTTATATTGTTTTGGTTTTATTTATCATTTTTGACAACATAGCAATTTGACCCAGAACTCTTAGTGACAGTCCTTTTGGATGAAACTCTTTGCAGGACCTTCTAATTAGGCATTGACAGAGTGATTAACTTATAATTTACAAAAATAAATGTGAAAAAGAGAAGTACAGGTCAATTTCTGGCTGTGTTAAACTGTAAGGACAGCATCATTGGCAAGTGATTGTTCCCTTTTAACAGCTTTTCTAATTTTTCTTAATTGGATCCTTTGTTTTCTAATTGGATAGGGAGAACCATCCTATGGCTTTCAAGTACTAGCTGTGATCCTGTCGCATGGCACACACTAAGTAGGCAGACTCTCAACATATAGGATGGAATAAATCTCTAAGAAGCCTTTTGTGTGAGTTAAAAGAGGGGCAACTTCCCATGTCCTGGGTGGGTAAGTTTATACAGGTCCACGCTGAAATGGGATGTGCTAACTAGCTTGATTTTTCAGGGAGACTGTTTCAGATTTGTGCTTCGATTATATTAAGGTGATAATTTCTTAAAATGTTTGTTCATCATAACATAGAAATGCTCCTAAGAATACAAGATTATCATTTCATTCCCAGAAAATGTTGAAAAGTGTACACACACACACAAACACATGCACAAGGAAATGCCGGGGGTCCTCAAAGTAATTTGTTTCTTCTGCCCTCTGGTGAATTTAGAGATTCTCTTTCTAATAAACAAAATTTCTCTATGGTTTTCTTATTTTACAAACTCCATTGTATCTCTTTTGCCTACAGGATAAAAATCTAAATATTTTATTATGTCCTATATCTGACCCCAACATTTTTCTCTAGCTCCAGCCTCCAAAATGGTCAGGTATGTACTTCATCTGCTGTTGACTGAGCTTCTGACTTTTCCTTGGAGATATTGGGTCTTTCACAGATCTGTTCATGTCATGCCTGCTTCCTAGCATGTCTTTTACATTTGTCTTTGTCTGGTTAATCTTATTCATTGGTCAAGATTAGACTGAAAAGGTTACCTTTCCAGTGAAGCTTCACCTGATACCCCCTAGGCACAAGTTGTTATTTAAATGGCTCTTTTTCAACCACTGAGCTTTGTTAATATCTCTGTCCTAGCTTCTGCTCATTCATTCATTCAAAATATTTTTTGATCAATAAAACCAGACAAAAAATACTTTTTGAGCATGCCTAAGTGCAGAACCCTGGGGCTCCATGGTTACCATGATGGCTGTGGTCCCTGATCTTGTATTGAAGTGTAACTAATCCTGAGGTGACTGTCTCCCTTACAGGATTGTGAAACTGCAGAGGGTAAGATTATTTGCCTTATATTTGATCAGTAATGCCTAGACTTGCACCTGGCTCAAGCAAGGTGATTGAGCAATGCTCATTGTCTTTTCATGTCTTCTTGATGCAGAATATTGATCAGTTTTATAAAATCTACTATCTTAGTGAGTTAACCTACTATACATACAAGCTTGGCTTTCCAAGTTGGAACAGATAGTTGGTAGGACCATCGTTGCTGTCTTTAGGATGTTATGGAATCTAGTGACCTTTGGGTGTAACCCATTTTATGCTTTTAGTGTGTGTAAGTCAGATTGCGTGACGGTTGGCTCAGCATCTTGAAATCTTTTCCTAGAGGGAGGAAACACAGTCTCTGATTAAATGCCCTTAGTAGGCAGGCACAGGACACAGCTGGGGTTTGAATCAGGCTAAATCCCATCAGATTGGAAATCAAGAAGCTGGTGCTTTTGAAGATTATAAATCTGGAAAGCAACAGAGACAAGGGGCTGTGAATCCCTGCTCAGAGTAGGTAGTGCCACTTCTCTTTGGCTGTTCGTGCTGCTTCTCTCTGGCTGATGCTCCCAGAATTACTTTAAAGAAGGACATGAGAAGGAATAAGATTTTAATGCTGGAACTACTAATTTACTCCTCCCACCTTCAAAAAGAGAAGTAATTAAAATCTTGGAGAAGAGATAATTGAGAATATAGAATGTCATGGAAATGAGGAGGACTTGAAATAGAATGCCAGAAACTCTTGTTTCACGTCTCCATGTTTTTCTGAAAGGCATAAATACAACTTTAAATATGAGAAGAGCTTAAATCTGGCAAGTCTGTTAGCTCGCTGTTACCAGTGACTTTAGAGCGTGGGGTTCTCCCTCACGTGACTTTCCTTGGTTTTGTGGTATGTGTATACGTCCCACTTGATGAAATCGCATTTTAGCATTTATTGTGGTTGTTTCTCTGTTTTTGGCCATGAGCTGATTTACTAGTGCCATTGCCAAAAGGAAGACACTCAAGAGGGGCAAGGGAAGACTCTTCAGGCAGTTCTGTGGATGCTGGAGCTGTGCGCACATCTGGCTGTCTCTTGAGCAGACTCTCACCCTCTACCATATACCCTATTATGCAGACAGCTTATGCTTCTGAGCTCATTATTGCTCTGTGTTTGCTCTTGGATCCATGCTTCATGCATTTTATTTACATGCGTTATTTTTCATTTTAATGAACAAATCGATAACTAGACTTATTCTTTATCGCACTGGATTAGTTTTATTTATTCTGTTTGAATTTGATTTAAAAGCTGTCAAACATAAGTCTATATTTTTATCAGCAGAATACTTTCACCAAACTGGGTATGGGATGTGTTCAGCTAGAACATACTTTTCAAAATAAAGTAATGTTTGATATATTCTAGTTAGTTACTCTTTTGTTTATCCATGACAACTGAAACTAACCATCAAATGGATAAAGCAATCGAAGTCTAGTCAAGTAATCCTTAGGGCATATGAAAAAATGCCTTTTAAAAAGTTTTTTTCTAGATCGATTTAACGTAATTCACCAATAAAGCATCCTCAGAAGCATAATAAAAATTCTACATAAAATGACATAGCCAGGGAAAAGAAGGATATACAGTTTGAGGAAGATTCAAAATGGATGTTAACATTAAAACTGAGCACTCATGCAATTCCTGTATAATATAAAGATCAAAATTGCAGGGCACTAATTTTGCTTCTAATTTATAGACCGTATGTTTATGGGACTGCGAATAATGTATATATATATATATATATATATATATATATATATATATATATACCATATTCTGTGGCAAATGTTTTTTTTTTCTAAAGAATGGCAATTTTTCTAGAGAAAAATGACAGTTTTTCTTTAGAAAAATTGCCATTCAACATGTATCTGTAAATTGCACCATATAGCACCACAGATAGCTGGACAGTATTTACACATACAAACATGTTCTTGAAAGATGAAATGTGTCTATTTGGGTTGAGAACTTGACTTCTTTTGTCCTATTTGAAAATTATTAATTTCTGCCTTCCTTCCTCTTTTGGTTCCACTCACGTATAAGTAGGAGTATGAGGCAGCCAGGGTAGTGACAAGGCTCACCTGTGTCTACACACACTCTCAATCACACTCACACTCACTCACACATCTACACACATACAACCATACACCCCATGCCCAGGAGCAGCATTAAAAATGTTTTTGTGTATGTACTGTACTCTGCCTATCATGGAGCATGCATACTGTATGCCTAGAAATGCTAGAAGGAACAGCACGGAAAGTGTTAATGTAGAACACATATAGGCAAATATTGTCAACTCTTTTATTCAAATGTTTGGAACTTAAATACAAAATTATCATTAAGTTTTCACAAGATGAGGCATCTGTCGCTTGAAAGGAAAAAAATATTTCAGAAATATGTTTACAGAAATGTAAAAATATTAGGCATCAAGACAGATGTGAACACATTCAGTAACTTGTCTGGTCTGTCAGTCTTCCTCTGAGCTGAAGATCTTATTGTACTCACTCAGCATGAGCTCAGCTATCTGGTTTTGGTAGACCATGTGTATCGCCATGTTCCCTGATTCATTTTCAGCTCGCAGAAGGGTGGGTCCAAATACAATCCCTAAGCTTTGTGTGGACATGAGGTTCTTGGAGGCTTTGGCCACTATCCTGTGGAGAAAGAGAGAAAGAGATATTCCATTGGAGTTTGAAGTAAAACTGTAGCTACTTTTGAATTATAGAGTTCTGTGTTCTTAAATTCTTTTTTTAAATTTCAATTTAAAGAAGGGAAGTAAGGGCAGTGACTGGCTTTGGAGAAATGCAGAATGAAACACAAGCAATTTTTTCTAGTTCCAGAAAAACAACTACCACAACACTATTTAATCTTCTACTCTTTATGCTTTAGAAATAGAACTTATGACTTTTGGGGAAGAATTCGATGCCTTGTACAACATAGTACCTGGCCGTTGTTAGTGCTCTATAAATGTTTGTGCAATGAATAAATGAGTAAATTAGACAGCAAAAATTACTTTGGAGAGTTAATAAGATCCAGCCTTTGCAGTATTTATAGTCAATGGAGGAAATAGGTGAGCCATGCATAAAATACAGAAGACTCCAAACACAAAAAGTAGAAAAATATACGCATAATCAATAATGGAAGGTTGATGTAAAGACTGAGAACATAATACATTTTTAGTGATTAATGTGAGTAAAGTGTGTCTGAAAAATGCTGATTGGAATATGTATTGTAGAGAAGGTGTTCTAGACATTTAGGTATAAGACAAAATTCTACATGTCTACATTCATTTTGGTCAGCCAGATTAGCTCACATCTCAATAAAATGCTAAATCTTGTAGGATTTGTGCAGGGAAAGAAACTCACTGGAATCAAAGAAATGCTTGCTTGTGTGAGGACTGTACAGAGAGCTGGAATACCAATGAAACTTTAGGATGTGGTTTTATTAATAGTAGTGCCTTGCCTGCTTCAACACAGGACTCTTAAAAAGAAAACAAAGCCTCATCCTATAAAAATGTAGGACCTTAAAAAAATAATGCTTCTCCTTAAAATTGAAGCCCACTTGGTTTTACCCTAAAACTAGGAAGAGTAAGGTTTTAGTGATATTAAGGAAATAGGGATAACATAGAGAAGGAAGACAGGGTGCCAAGAAATACTAAACTCTGCATTCCACCGGACATCCTGACATAAAGGGAAATATGAGCATAGAGAACAAAGTGAAGCAAAGGAAGAGTTTATTGCAAGGCAGTGGGGTCTCTGGTATCAGAGCCATTGTGGAACATTGGGGAACTGTTTGGACTTTGGAGGACTCTTTCTTTGGCCTTTTTGGGCCTATGTAGATAGACCCAGTCAGAGGACGCAAGAAGACTTGCTTTGTTTCTATCCCTTCACGATCCCAAATCTTTAAAGTACCACTTCTGTAACCAAGAGGCCATACCTTCTCTCTCCTGAGAGAGATTGAGAAGGACCACAGCTGTCTATCTGTGACTCCCCACCGCACAAATACATGGTCAGCAAAATGTCCTTGACCTGAGCAATATCAATAATAACCAAGTATTATTCTAAGCAATTTTATTATCTCACTTAATCCTTATAACAACCTCGCGAGGTAGCTTCTATTATTCAGCCCATTTTACAAATGAGGCCAGGAGTGGTGAAGTACCTGATATCACATACAGCAGAGGTTCAAACTCAGGCAGCCCGATTCCCACATCTGTGGAAGCATCATTGCCATGTTCTGTGTTATGACCTGCTATGCTTAATAACTGGGATGAGTTTTCACTCTGCCCTCCTCCACGTGATTATCATCAGATCCTTCCATAAGAGGCTCTGAATTTTTTGCTTTAAAATTTTGTTCATTAAAAGATAGCTAACATACAATATTACATTAGTTTCAGGGGTACACCATAGTTATTCAACATTTATATACCTAAAGAAGTGATCACCATGTACGTCTAGTAACCATCTATAACGTCATTATAATATTATTGACTACGTTCTCTATGCTGTACATTACATCTCCATGACTTATTTATTTTATACCTGGAAATTTGAGGAGGGTCTGAATTTTTATTTTTCACTGGAGAATTGTGACTGACAGCCTGGTTCCAATAGATTTATTGTGGACAAAAACGACTCTCAAGTTTGAACTGAATATTCAAGATATTCTGCCTCCCATTTTCACTTTCCTTCTGCTTTAAATGGAGAGCATTTGTACCTGTGAGTGTTGTTGGCATGGCTACATTTCTGGAAGGGAGTCTCATATTTTTAGAGCACCCATGAGTTATCTGAGACGCCAAGTTTAAAGTTTCCTTTGGAATATAAGAAACTATGCCACACTGTTGCTACATTTACCAAGTCAATAGGATGACTTAAACATCCTCCTGTCCTGGAGTCGGGGCAAACAGAGTGGGCCTTTAACATTGACCTTCCCTGTTGACCTTGGTTTAAGGTCTGTCTTGAGCCTTAAAATAATAACTTTATTATAAAAGTTATTAGTAAGATTCACTGTGAAGGAAAACAGGTTTTCTCTTTTGGTTTTAAAGTTGACCTTGGTTTAAGGTCTGTCTTGAGCCTTAAAATAATAACTTTATTATAAAAGTTATTAGTAAGATTCACTGTGAAGGAAAACAGATTTTCTCTTTTGGTTTTAAAGTGATACCTTTTTGCGATACCAGTTCCTTTAATGACTCCACACAACACACACACACACACTCACACACACACACCACACACACATTGTTAAAAGGCAAATATGGAGAGAAATAGCATAACTAATCAATTAATTGAGTGCTTATGAAGTAAAAGTTGCTTTAAGAACATCACTCACCAATAGCAAAGGTCAAAGTTGATAAGATTTATCTAGCAAAGAGCAGGGCTCAGAGGTCATAAGGTATGGAGAAGGGAGAATCAGCAGCCAGAGAGTGTTGAAAGTTTGAAGGTGAAGGACTGACATAGGGCATCTTGGCCTACGGTGTAGAGGAAGAACATTAGAACCTGGATTCCAGGGAGATTGAAAGGGGAAAAGGATGACAGAAAGATAGATTGAGGATTGAAGATATATTTTCCTACTTAATTGTGGTTGTAATTTTGGTTGGTAGCAGGGACAGTGAAATCTGGGATAGCTGGGAACCAGAATTGCTTCAAACTCACAAAGGTGAGGCTAGAAATCAAGGGAGGTCCAAGAGCTGATTGTTGGAGAGGCAGTTGTGTCTGTCAGGAGGTTCTGGGGCAGAAGCTGGATGAGGTCTACAGCATCTGGAGGAACTTGGGTGACTGGAGGGGTAATTGAGCTCTCCAGGGCACACCGGAAAGATACAGCAGGTTAGACTCAGGCCATTGGGGGAGAGAAAGAAGGCTGAAATGGGACTGGACTATTTTTCAATTTCCCAGAGTTCTTTGTATATTTCCTTCTCAGCCAAAGGCCTGGCTTAGAATCCAGAGTCGGGCCAAATCTAGAGGAAAAAACCAAGACCGAGTTTAAATAAAATGGACAGGAGGCAGCTAGAGCTGTATGTCAGCACCCTCTTTTGGGAAAGCGTTCTTTATCTTAGCCAGTGGGTCATGGAAGCGAACTCCTGTAATGAATTTCTGCCAGTGCATCAGTTTCCTAAATTTCCTATAGAAAAAATGTTCACTGGTGCTTTCTATGTGTATGTAAATATGGAACAATCATTCCATCTGAAACCGGTATACTTGGTGTCCATTTCTCTGCACACTTTCCATCTGATTTTAATAAAACTGGCTTTAACTATGAGTGCTGTAAAATAATCTTGTTATAAACAGATTTTACTAAATGACATAAAGTTTTTTTGTTTTTTTTTTGTATTTGCATTACTGCAGGTTAAATTTTCTTAGCAGCTTGGAATTTTTTCCTAAGTTGGGAAAATCAAGTTACTTGCAATAACTCTTAGAGAAATAAAATGTAGTTAAGAAAGAAAAAATAATGTGTGTGTTATATAATATACATGCTATCTTATTCACTGTTATAAAATGTGTGCTTGTGATATATATATATATATATATATATATATATATATATATATATATCTTTAGCAATTTATGTTCTGAATATCAACCAACCAGTAGTTGGTATATTGAGAAATCCATCAATCTTTAGGTTAGAAAAGATACTGAAAGTGAAGACTAATTTGGGGTAGAAGTCACTAACTACTAAACTATATAATTCATGTAGCTAGGCAAATCTGTTTTGTTATCAACATTTAAATTACATCAGACCCCTTTCTAATAGACAGTGGGGATAGATATTTCTAGCAAAACAGGCCCTCAAACTGGGGATGTATGGGAAAATGTATTAATGCTGTTATAAACTTCATTATATAAATGTGAATTTACCTACTCTCTATCTCAATAGACTCTTAAATAGTTCAGTGGTTGATTTAGGACCACATAGGAAGTCAACCACAATGTCAAACTATAGCTAGAATACTACCCTACAAAATTATTTAACTCTTAGTTTTTTTTTTTTTTTTTTGTTTTTTACCTTAAATCAATAGATATCATAATTTCTACTCTCACTGTGGAGACCAGCGGGGCACTGCATATGCCATTATTTCTGAAATCTTCAACTAGTAAAACATATGTAGAAACATAGGCTATTGAAAGAAATAAAAGCTCTGCATGAAAAAAATTCAATCTAGTTTTTAGACAGAAAACTCTCCTAAACAGTTAAGTTGTACTTCTAGTAGCTTAAAATGAAGTTGAGTTGTATTATTGGAAGCGGGGAGAGGATCTGATTCAGAAACCAAATCCAGTTTTACTATGGGTTTGGCAATACCTCCAGGACAGCCTTCATGAAAGTGAGTCCTGCAAAACACCATTTCTATAATATACTTCACAAAAATAGCATTCTGGAGTAAAATAACTTTTGAAGAAAACTGTGTGCCACTTTGTTCTTCTTAAAAAGTCACACCACACAATAGCATTATAAAGGCTCTGACAAGTCCTATAGAAAGTAGTTTTGTTTTTCTCTGTGTGACTCATGTGTTCCCTAACTTACTTGAGTGTTGTAGATTCTCCTTAGGGACAACAAGAAAATGTCTCTTTAGTTGCTTTGCTAAGGGCCAGTTAAATAAAATATTACCCTCCTATGCCACCCTGGCTTCAAAGTCCACAGCAACTAACTGAAGAGGTTAGACTATGGTCATTCTTGGCAGGTTCCATCCACCTGGTAGGGCTTAGATTTTATTAGGCCTTAGATTCCATGACAGTGTTGTAAAATTTGAGCTACAATTTAACATGTATCTAACAAAGACATGACAGAAATGCTCCTTCTATGACAAAACAAAGGCCAAAAGGCGAAAGAACACATCTGAAGAGGAATGGTGAGAGCTAAGACACGGCTGAGAGATTAACGTACAGGGAATTGATGGATGGGTAAGAAAGTGCAAAAACATTTAGACCTTAGATCAATATTTGGAAATTCTTCTACATGTTTGTTTACTCACCATTAATTTACTCCTAAGAAATCCTTAGAGCAAAGATACCTTACTCTAAGCAACATGAAGAGCTCAAAAGTTTAGTGCCTGTGAATGCTTGACTAATAGGAAAAAGACCCCAAAGCATAACTCTTGAAAAAGGCTATTTATTAATACTGCTTAGTTTAAAATAGCCTGACAAAAATAATTATGATTTTATGAATTTGTTCATGAAATAGCACTTGATGTATATTCATTGTAAAAGGAATTCTTATACTGCTAAGCAAAATTCAAGTTTATAAAATCTTGAAGTGGGTAAGAATTCATTTTTCTGGCAAGAGCTTAAAAGGGTGATATACAGTTTACAGCAAAAAAAGGAGAGGAAATGCCAGAGCTACTTTTTGTCGGGCCCAAATGGAAGGAGCAATGATCCATTAATTTAAGATTATTTTAGAAACAATCTATAATCCAATGCTACAGATGTTGGACCCCAGACAAAAAAATCCTCGCAGCCTTATGCTGGGTAAGTTTTTCCAAGAGTGAGCTGAATTGCTAACTCAAAAAAATTCCTTAGTTGCTTAAAATCACAGCCAAATGACTCAAACTGAAAGACAGCTTTAGTACAAAACTCAAAATTAATGCTGAATTAAGAAGACCAACGCATTTAATAATAGTCCAGCTCTAAACAGATACATGGATGCAAACTTCCTTTTAAGTTTGTGCTTTACTGTTACCATAGTGACTTGAAAGGAAGTTGAAAGCCACATAATTGCCTGCAGGACAACTCTCAAGTTATTGGAAGTGTATTAAAAGTGTTTTCTTCCCTATCTCTGTAATGCTATGATTTTCTGACACATATAACCAAGGTGGTTTAACTTGAATGGGGAGAGTGTGGTGGTAAATGTACTCTTGCCGTCAGGTCACACCTGGCTTGCAAAATACAGCTCAGCCACTGTATGTGAAACGTTAACTTGTGATTCTGACCACTTAAGTGAAAGAGGCTGTTAAAAATAGAATACATTTTCAATGTGCTCAACTTTGGCTTCCTACATATGTTCTATAGCTGCTTTGCGGGGGAATTCATGCTAACTATATGCTTGCCTACCTTTAATTTGCCAAACTGTACTGCTAACTATACTGGACTTTTTTATAAAAACTAAGATTGGGGGACTTAGCAGGAATTCTACCTTCTCCCTTAAGGTCATGGCTGTACGTCAGAAAAATCTTCAAATATTGCAGAAGCAGAAGAGCATTCACCAGTGTTTTTGTCCTTAACATTAATGTGTTTTAAGGTGGTGTGGGGACAGAGCCAGGAGTGCAGTTTCCAGGCTGTTGCCCTCACGTGGAAAGGTGCTGGCTCAGGTAGTAAATGGCCATCAATTGTGATTGGATGGCCATCAGCTGTAGCTAGTTGGCTGTCAGCTGTAACCAGTGAGCCATTGGCCACTAATATAACTGCTGTGGCTACGTTAGTTGAAAAATGGGGGTTAGCAAGAAGATGGTGGCTGAGCTAGCAAGAGCGGATTGCAGCTAGTAAGTGAGGTTGGTTGGCAGAGAGAAGTGGACGGCAGGTTGCGGATAGTGTGGCTCTTGCTTCCTGTGTCTCCAATCCAGCCGCCAGTGAGAATATAGTAGTATGACTCCCCTACCTATGGCTCCGTGGGTGTTCCTTTTTGGCCCCACCATATCCTGTGTTCTTATGTGGGGAGCAGGACCAGAGACCTCCGCCTGCCACCCTGCATGACGGTGGTCATTTACTGGTGATTTGCATATGTTAATTTATAAATTAACTGGTTTAAGTAATTGTAAAGTCTTTAATTTTATATCCAAATATAATATTATTATTTTCTAAAATAAGTTAACAACTATCCTCCTAAACGGGAATTATTGCTATGTAGACATTTTGGCTTTTCAATAATCTTTAAAGCCATGTGTATGTAATTCTCTCAAAGCTCATTATGGAAGAGGAGCGTTATATGGCAGTTGTATATTCATAGCTGACATGGCCTTATTCTTTGCATTTATTAAATAACCTCTTTGCACTGATTTCAATGCTGAAGATTGAAACATTTTCAATTATTCACTTGTTTCAGATTTTTATTGATTGGTCATTATAAGGAGATTCTAACGTATCTTTTAAAGCAATGCTCAGTCTAATAAGAGGACTGACAAAATAAAAAGAGTGAATAGCCCATAGGCTTCAAAGTGACTTATTTCTAGTTGAAATATGTATTCTATAATGTGACAACAACCATCGATAAACTGGGATATCACAATGGAATCCTGACATAGATAACATCAGAAAGGAACACTAATAGTTGTTACTACTTGTTGAATATCTATTATGTGCTAATCACTGTGCTTCAAATATATCACAATTTCAAAGGTAGATTTAAAAATCAGTTTTAATTTCTTTTTTCTGATTATAAAATAATACATCCAATTCAAGAGAATTTTAAAAGTTTAGAGAAGTATAATAAAGAAAAAAATCCACCAGTAACCATTAGCAGTAATTCAATGTAACAATTATTCATTCATAAAAATCTGTTGAGTACCTACTAGGTGTTGGACACTGTTTTGGGTGTCGGGGACAGTGCAATGAGTAAAATAGATAAAGTCCTCACCCATATGAAGCTTAGAATCTAGCAGGAGAACCAGACAATGACCAATACATTAAACGATATATAATGTGATTTCAGGCACTGAAGTACATCAAGAAAAACAAAGAAAAAGAGTAGTAGTTGTTCTTCTACTGACCCTGGGGACCTTTTAAAAGAAATCTGAATGTCCTCAAATCCATCCCCAGAGATTTTGGTTTGCTTAATATGGGTGGGGCCTGGCTGGCTGCAGATAATATAGTCCACAGGTAATTCTTATGAGCAGAGAGTGGTGGGAAGTGCTACACATAGCAGACAAGGCACTCAGAAGTCCTTCCTAAGGAAAGAACACTGGGGCAGAGACCACTTAGGTACACACACCTGGGGAAGGAGAACTCTAGACAAGAAAGAGTAGGTAGAACGCCCCAGTGGTGAGGTTGTGCTTGATGCATGTAAGACTAGAGAAGGGGATAGTGTGGCCAGAGGCGATGTGTGATACGAAGCCTTTCCCTGATGATCACAAAATATGGTGAATGCTGCTGTCAACTGCCATCCAATGGAAAGGTAGGGATCTTCAATACGGGAAGCAGTGCATTGAACCTTAGTAACAGTTTCTGACAAGTTTCAAATTCTTCTGTGCAGTCAGTTGGGTGTGAGCTAAGGTTAAGAGAAGGTGTGTTTTAAAGTGTGCCTTAAATCATCCTCCATCATGACAATGCTCTGAGTCACACATTGCTTCTGGTATATGGCAATTTCTGTCAAATAAAAACATTACAGTGTGTCCCCTCACCTTATTCACAGGATCTGGCACCGTGTGACTTCTGGCTCTTCCCTAATGTCAAAATGACCACGAAAGGTAAATGTTTTGAATTGATTCAGGACATCGAGGCAGCCACAACAGCACAACTAAAGATACGAAAGAGGATTTCCAGAACTGCCTCAGAAAGTGACAAGAACAATGGGATAAGTGTGTTCGAAGTGACGGAGAGTAACTTGAGGAGGATTAATGGCAATGTGTCTTTTACTGTAATAAATATTTTTAATTTAAACACTCACTGTATTTTTTGATCATATTTATTATTTACTTATTGCCTTATATGGGACAAAATGGGTTGTACATTATGATTTCTTAGTATAAGTGAAATTGACATAACCAAAAAATGTATATATTCTTCCTCTACATTTTGGAAGATTGCTTTAGGCAATGGTTCCCAACCAGGGGCAATTTTGTCCTCCCCTCCTCACTCCATGAGGCATTTGGCAATTGCTGTAGACATTTTGGATTGTCATGACAGTGGTGGTGGGGGGAGGGGTGGGTGGGGTGGGAGTCGCTACTGGCATCCAGTGGGTAGAAGCAAAAGATGTGGCTAAATATTCTACAATCATAGGACAGCCTCTCACAACAAAGAATTATCCAACTCAGTATGTCAATAGTGCTGCTGTTGAGAAATCCTGCCTTAGGGTAAAATAGTAAAAATGTACGTAACACCTAGATCAGTGATTCTCAAACTTTACTGTTCATGAGAATAATTTGGAAGCCATGTTGAAACAAATTGCTGGGCTTTACCCCCAGATTAATGATTCAGTGCATCTGGAGAGGGATATGAGAATTTGCTTTCCTTACAAGTTCCCAGGTTGTGATACTGCTGGTCCAGAGGCCACACTTTGAGAACTTGCACTAGATCATAAGTTATGTCTCTTCTTTTCTTAAAATATGATGATATGAGGACAGTTTGCACATTCCATTCCACTGCATGTAATATGTAGTCCTGTTATCATTATCATTTGGTATTATTCCTTTTAAAATAATTGCCAATTTGATAGGTGTAAAATGGTCTGTCATTCTTTGAATTTAGGGTTCCTTGAGTTTAGGAAAAGAGGAAAAAGTAAAAAAACCAAAAGCAGACATGTGGATTTTTCTCTTCTGTGAATAGCTGTCATATCTCCTGCCCCTTGCCTATTGAGAGCTTATCATTGTTTGTTTAATCCATTTTATTTATTTTGTATAATAAAACTAATACATAGTCTTTGAAAAAAATGTACTAATCAGGAGAAAAGAGACAGTATAACAAAGGAGGAAAAGGGAAGGAAAATGGGACTTCAGGTCATGAAAGAAGTCTAAAGAGATCATGTTCTGAATCATGCATTCTAATCATATTGATCTGAATAGTCAACATACATCTAATATAATTTGCTCTAAATTACCACCCAAACTGGTTTTTCTCAGATAGATCATAAACCTTTTCCGATGAGTCTTTAAAATAAAGATCGGATCAACGTAAGGGGGGAAAAAAAAAGCAAAAATCCTCCTGCTTCCTATTCAAACTCCTTCATGATCTTCATGATAACGATAATTAGCAGATGAGTGTTCCTTCTGGATGTTTTGCTATCTATCTATCCATCTACCTATCTTCATATATATTTTTTTCTTTTAAAAAAATGAGATAAAAATACATAACATGCTACAATTTGCTGTTTTCCCCCTTAAATATATATCACGGGCATCTTTCCAAGTCAGTACATATAAAAATACCTCATCCTTTTAAAAAAAGTTGTTAAATTTCATAGTATAGATATACCTTAATTTATTTAACCATTTCCCTGCGGGAGCACTTTTAGGTTGCTTCTACTTCTATTATAGACAATGCTACGATGAATATCCTTCCATATATAGATTTTTGAGTTGTTTATTTATTAAGAAGCATAACATTTCATTATTTTTTTTGTAATTATATTCTCTCAATTCATTTGTTACTTAATTTTATTTATTTAAACTTTTATGCGGTCATGTCTAGCACTATTTCTTTTGGAATTTCTACCATTGTTTTTGTTATTATAAAATGCATCCATTGAAAGAGATTATATAAATATTATCAACATTTTCTCCTAGTTTTTAAAAATTATTTCATTTTCATATCCTCTAATTCATCTTAAATATATTTTATTGTGTGAAATGTGATGGTAATCTAAATTAATTTTTCTCCAAAAGCTAGCTAATTTTCCCAATAACATTTGTTGAATAAATCGCCCATTCTCCATTTATTTGTAATGCTAGATTTTTGTGCAGTTTCCTGCAATCATAATACACACACTTGGTACATCCTACTCTGCCGATAGTTCTGTGTGTAGTCTGAACTAGTCCTTTGCTGTTTAAATCATTGTAACTTTAATATATGTTAGGAATATCCCTCCTCCCATTTTCTTTTTCAGGTGTGAAAGAAAATTTTCAGATGAATTTTTTTCAAATGGACAAAATGAGCCTAAAGAAATTGATAATTTGTTCAAAGCCACATTGTAAGTGGAAACACCTAGATTAAGATAAAGATCTTTATTATTCTGGGATATAGATATTTTTTCACCAAATAACTAAGACTCAAGAATTTTGCATTTGAAATTAATGGCTTCCTAATTGTAAGGCCTGGGGCCTGAGGAAGACTTGGGAGAGAAGTGAGTCAGAGAGTCAGCAAGAAGTCTTGGGTGACATTGTTTATTTTTTAATCACCTAATTCACATCCTAGGATATATTTACAAAAATGAGAAGGGTGTTCAAGTGGACAAAAAGCCAAATGAATACATATTACCTTTTTCTCCAGATTCACACAGTGTTTTAAACTTCTGAAAGCATTCATTTCTCATTGTGAATGGAACTGCATGCACCATTGGTAAGACAGGTTGAGAATTTCAGCTGTGGTTTCCCTTAGGTGTTTTCTCTAAGCTTTAAAATGGTTTTAGCCACCCACATTTGACCATGACAGCAGTAAAAGAAGTCTTAGTTTTTATTCCTGAACTCTGCTGACCTACCAGTACTACTTATAATAACAGCATCCTGGAAGACTTGCCCTGGATGTAGGGGAGACAGGCTAGGGAACATATTACATGATGGCAGTATTTTTAGAAAGGAAAAAATTATACGATTGTCATTACTTTCTACCCGAATCTGTTCAATAAGTCCGTTAAAAATCTAGTATGTGCTAGTAAAATTTTATATAGAATATTGGAGGTTGTGCATGGATCAGCATTAATTAGGCCAAGCAGAAGAAGGCACATAATTATAAGATATTAGTGAAAACATAGAACTTAAATATTTGCCTTATAATGTTAGATAAAACTAATGGGAACACTATCAATATGCAAAGTCAGAATTCATCAACTTCTTTTTTTAAATTTTTCCTGTTCACATAGGTAAAGAGAATAGCTATTTCACTTCCCACAGAGGGCATCTGCAACAAACCTTCAGCAGTTACTTGAAAATTGTCTCTGTTTAAAAGGTCCTAGAATAGCTGAAAAAAAAATATATAGTTGCAATTTGGGTATTGCCATTCAATCGTCCACCCTCAATTTTACTTCCTAAGGAAAATTAAATTTTAGATACTTTTTACAATGACTTGACTTTAAGAGAGACACTACCTCACACCAAGAGACACTTGGATAGCACCAAGGTAAATGTGCCCACAGAGGGACACTTTCCTCAATGGTGGAGCAAAGAGCTCAAGGAGTTTGATTTGGAAAAGGAATCATTAGGAAAGTCATGATGATGGAGTGCAAAAAGCCATGATATGGAAGAAAAAGTCAAATGTCCTCTTGCAAATCCAGTGTCTGGAACTGGCCCAGAGAATACCTCCTTGTGAAGAATGAGAGTTGGGGAAAACAGACTAGGATGTTTCAGATGAAACAGACTAGGATGCTTCAGATGAAGCAGACTAGGATGCTTCTATTTATTATAGAAAGTTTAGAAAATGCAGACAAATCAAAATAGAAAATAAAAATCTCTCATAATCCCATCACTTAGCTATTATTACTATTATTACTATTTGGTTGGCATAGATTTTTCCATATGAATACTGGAAAGGTACTGGGGGAATCTTTCAAAGTTATTAAAAAAAAGGCCATGAGTTCTCTATCAGGAGGCATTTAGATATGTCTGAGATTCCTGTATTAGATGACAAGTTGAATGACATTTAAAATATGGTCTAGGCTCCCAGATTAATGATGAAAGAATGGACATTCTAAGGAAGTCAAACTGTCATTTGAGACGAGGTAGGATAATGTATAATAACTGAAGTTTCTTCCCCTCTCTTCCTTGTACCTCTTGCCTTTCCCCAAGGTTTAGTCAGCAGCATTTTTTGACCTCAGTGGAGGGATGATACAGCAGCAAAGCAGAGAAAGTGCTTTGGATTTTTGCAAGCTAAGGCATTTGAACGGCTAAGGACTGTACCTTTGAGTTTCAAAAGCATAAGCGTTTAAGAACTCAGAGTTGCAGTTAATGCCTAAGCAATAAATTGGAAGGTAGATGAAGAGCCAGGCTACCCTGCTGCCAGACAAAAGGAAGATTTTCTGGACTAGGAGAAGGAGAGCTAGTTTGAAGAGAGCTAAGACTTTGGCGATGTCCCATGGAGAGGTGAGTCCTGACGCCTTTCCACCCCACTTCCCTGGGGATACAGGCTTTTAGAAGGTCTGAGGATTCTGAGATCAGATGGACCATATTCTTCTCCTTGGGGAAAACCTAGGGATATAGCAAGATTCCGGAGTTACTCGTGTTTAGTATGCTAGAAATAGTTAAATAGGAATGACTGCATGGTATATGCAGGCAAAGGTGGCATTAGGATAGCTTTACAGAGTTCTACCTGAATAGTGACTAAAACCCAGACCTGGTATTCAAAGTTGGGAATGATGACCAAAAAAAAAAAAAAATAAATAAAAACCCAGAAAAGAATGAACACCCACCTGGACAGGTGACGTAATCCAGACACTTTCTACTCTGCTTATCTGCCTTATTGTCTGTCTTCAGTAGAATGTAAACATCTTAAGCATCAGAACTTTGTTTTTGTTTAAGCCAGTATATCTAGATCAAGATTAGTATTTGGCTCATAGCACTAGGTGCTCAATAAATATTTATTGAAATACTGTAGAAATTGATGTGCTCCCTGCCCTCCACCAAATGCTTGGGCCACATGAACTAGAAATGGGCCAGAAAATGTCTAGAAGTCACTCTGAATCAACTAGATTGAAATCATTTAAAAGAACAGGCTTTGACAGAGAAGTTTGTTTCGGTTATGGCACAATAGTTATATTTCTCACACACCAGAGTTTCAGATCTGCTTTGCGATAATGAGAACATGAAGGCAGAGATGAGGAGAGATAATATTTCCTGAGAGCTTGTGAGGGTCCTGCAATTGTGCAGGGTGCCTTTCCTACCCATGTACTATCTGACAATGAGTCTCCAACATGTACCCAGTTTGAACAGAACTGGTGAGAGGAGTTTAAAATAGAATGTAATTTTTATCTGCTTTATATTATGGATAGTTGAAGTTAAAGAAAAAATACCATTTTTCTTGGCCATCTAAAACCATTCCTCCCACTGTGGGACAATGGGCTACATGGATCCAGAGCTCCCTGTGGAGTTGGCTGAGACTAAGTTGGGTCCATGTCTCAATTTCTTCTTCTGCCCAATTACGCTCCCACCCACTCCCTTCCATAGGGGTTGATCCCTAATAAATACTCTGCATGTTAAACTCTGTTTCAGGGTCTCTTTCTATAGAACTTAATCTGTGATTATTAGTTCCAGGAGTGGTCCAGGAAAGCCAGCAAAAATGGGCATTTGGGGCTGGGTCACTTGCTGGCTGGCTGGCAATGAGGTTCTGTCAATGGTGGCAGGCAAATACAGTTGGGTTTTGGCACAAGGTGGCAGTCCAATTGTTAAAACTCTCACTGGTGGTAAATTGGGATGTTATATCCATGAGAAGAGACTAGTAGCTTGTGTAATGTATTAGACATTTAAAAATACTGGTCGGAGGTTGTGGATAGTAGCTACAAGGTCAATGAGATTGAAGGGCTAAGCACCATCGATACTCCACAAAAATTGTTTGCTATTACAGGGGACTTTACTCTGTAAATCAGGGTTGGCGATAGCAGAGCCCATTACAGAAATAAGTGAACCAATAACAGTGGAGATGATAAGACAGTGAAATAATAAAGATCAGGTGGTGGGCTTAATTGCTAGAAGTCAGGTAGGTGCAATTATAATAATAGGCATGAGGGACAGCCCAGGGAACTTGACTCACAGAGAGCATGAAGATGGTTAACAGAACATGGCTTACCCTAGGAGCAAAATAAATAGGCGGCCAACAAGGACGGTATTTAGCTTGTATCACTGTATTAGAATAATATCTAGTCATTGTTTTACAACCCACTGCTGCTTCCTGAGCACTTGGGGTTTCTTGGGTCCAGTGTGATCAGCAGGCAAGGAGAAGACTGACCATCTAGTCAGGGGTCATTGACCCTGATCAAGTGGAGGAGGTAGGGTTGCTGTTACACAAGGAGGAGAAGGAATAATATGTGTGTCATCCTAATGATCTCCATGGAGCCTCCAAGGTCTCTGTCACCCAGGTTTTATGGTTAATGGAGAAGGCATACATTCTTTTCTGAGAAGACATGGTGATTAGGAGTTTGGACTCCTCAGGGATGAGGAGTGGAGTCACTGCATTGAGTCAGCCACCATGACGGCAGAGGCTATAAGTGAGGGTGAGGGGCATCTAGAATGGATAGTGGAGGGAGGAGAGGATAAGTGTAAGTCGTGGGCTCAGGCCCAACTTCACCTACAGGGATTGATTTCGTCCTATTCAAGCTTCCTCTTCAAAGGCTTCCTTGGCAAGTGAGGCCTTCTGAAGTCTTAGGGGAGCCGTTCCCCAAACATCCAGAAAGAATGAAGCAGAGTGGCACAAAAGGTGGACTCTGGTGGACATGAGATATTCTGCCCAGATGTCTCTTTAAGGAAGAGCTTGTTACTTGTTAGTCAGCAGTCAGTCCCTGCAAGGTTTCCCTCAGCTGAAGATAGAGCCTTACCCCAAAAGACTCTTGAACACAGCCCACAGCCAATAACTGATCATAGTGGGGGTAGAAAGGCTGAGTCATTTTGGTCCATCTGGAGATAGCTCTGATGGGCCATAGATGCTCCAGAGCTCCTGTGGGTTGACCAGGCTTTGTTGGTCTCACATCATAGTTTGACTTCTCTTTCTTCCCCATCCCACTCCTCATCTGGTGTGTATAGGTATCTGGTGCCATGTTAAATTCAACCTGTGATGGTACCCATGAGCACTGAGGAATCAGAGAAGCTCTAGTAGAAAAAGAACTGGTTTGTGAAGGACGAGACCTGAAATCTAGCGTTGAGTCTAGCGCCGACCAGTTCTGTGTTTATTAATCATTTCCTTCCACTCCACATTTGTATTTTATCATCAACAAAACTGGGATAAAACCATCATGCTTTATATATAGTACTTTATATTTTCTAAATTTGTTCTGGTCATTCTAGAGCAGAGATTCTCAATTCTTGCTGTATCTTGGTATCTGTGGACCATCCAAAACTATGTGAATGTCAGGGACTCACCCACAGAGATTCTGTTAAAATTGGCTTGCAGTGAGCTCTGGGCTTGATAAAAACTCTGAGTGTTGTTCTATTGTGCTAGGGAAGAGAACCACTGCTCAAGGGAAAACCTGTAATCTGGAATCTCAAAATATTAAGTTCTTATTCCCCATGTATTGACTATATGGTCTTAGATAGGCCTTATCACTTCTCTGAGCCTCAGTTTCCTTGTTTAAAAACTGAAATTAATGACAAAACTGACCTCATGGGTTGTTTTGAAGGTAAAGTTAAAAAAAAAAAAAAGATGTCTGTAAAGCCCTTTCCAAATTATAGAAACATTAATTTTTATGATACGTGATTAAATTTGCCTCTGTCATTGTTATTTTATAAACAAAGAAAGGGAGATTAGGAATCATTGGTTTTTTACTCTGCCTAGAGCTTTTAAAAAAGCAAAGGTATCCTGCAGAGATTCTTATTTAGCCCAGGTCTCTGAGTTTCTAAAAAAACTTCATAGGCAAATCTGGTGTTTAAAAACTTCTTGGTTAAATGACCTGTCCAAAAGTCACAGAGCCAATTAAGTCCAAAAGCTGAGACTCGAATCTAGACCTTTCCATGCCTCTCTCCTGTTTTATCTGCTATTACTCATGCTGAGTTTTCATTCTTGCACATAAGTCTTATCATAATATCATATGTTAGTCATAAAATATAATAGAGATAAGAGGGATCTTGAATTTAAAACATTGTATAAATATAATGTGCTATGATTATTAAATATTAAAATAATTACTTCTATCCTATTAGAACCAAGCCATATGATTTTTGTGCTTTTAGTAAGTGAGGGGTAAAATCTGTAGGTAACATAAGATATTTTTAAGATTTTATGAACCAAGCATAAATTAAACAAAGTGACACCAAGGCTGAAAGAATGGAAGCAAGCACAAAATGAAGCATTTCAGTGAATTCAAAATAGAGTAATGTACTGCTACTGTACTGCTCCCCTATCTTGAACACGCTGACTTAATTTGGCATCATGAAGGAAGAGAATAGGATAAAGGCAGAGAGAGGATAAATAGAGAAATGAAGATCATTTTAGTGTGATAATGACCAGGCCATTCATATTTCTCCTATAGCCTGGAAACAACTTCATACTTATTGGAATATGTGACCTTTAAATGTTCCGTACTTGCAAAAAGACAAATATTCTAGAAGCCGGGTGTTAGCTTGTGGAGTCATCTGTCCTGCGTGCCCTTGGATTGGAGGCTACAACCAGGAGAGTGCTGAGTGTAGATGAGCAAATGTGTTACGTATTCTTTACATTTGCAGACTTCAGGGTAAGCTTTCTTTAACAGCTCTCTGATTTCTTTAACATAGCAAATCTTTAATCAGTCTAGATATGTTAAAATGTGATCTTTTACAGTGAATTGACCTGAGTTGAGTACTTGAGTTGCAATGTGTATATTTCCCCCTCAAAAGCTGACTTGTAGGGGAAAAAAAATCAGATATTCTATGATATACTTTGCCTTAGTGACAAGATGTTTTGGGGGAAATCATCCAAGCTTGAAATAAAATCTTTATTGAAAGTAATTCTACATTCATGCCAGTCAGATACATTGTAGGATTAGACCAGATATCCCAGGGGAAAACTATGGTATATGCACCAGGCAGAGTTGATTATTTGGACCTCCTGTCAGTTCTTAACTTCCTGACAATGGCTGAAGCCTTCACAGCCGCTACAACTCTGTTTGCATCTTTGTTTTGAAAGAAAGTTAATACGCTTTACCTTAACTATGCCAAATGTACTGGAAAATAACCCAGTAATAAGATACACCCCACCTACCAAGTGATATCTGTGTGTAGAGAACATTTAGCTATGCATTTTAAAGAAACAAATACAAGCGGCAAATGACTGAAAGATATTGTGATTATTTTTTCTGCTTGAACTTTTAAATTTTCCTGGCAAAGCCTCCTGTGTGCTTGTCTTAAAATCAACATGTATACATAATCATGGAGCCAAGTAAATGGATTTCATTGTAAATTCTCTTCAAACGGCAGGGCAACCTTTATTATTATTATTAATTATTATTATTAGAGCAATTCATTTATCAATGTTATTTGGTGTCAGAAAGAAAGATACAGGTGTGCCAGGTGACATTTGGTTCCACTTAGAGAATCGATACCAGTTTAAGATGTCACTTTTGAAAAGTTATAGAATTGTTTGTTTTTTGTACATAATTAACACTGCAACTAAAGAAGAGAGAAAGAGGCATAATTTTGTGGGGGTTCAGAATGGTCACCCCAAGATGCCTCTGTGGTATGTGGATGTTTTTGAGCTAAAGGCAACTTTAGCCACAGGCTCAAGAGGAACTTCTGCCCCTCACCTAGAAGAACTTGAATTAGAGGCCTTGCCCATAATAAGAGATGATCAGAGATAACCTTTTCCACCTGCCTACATGGCAGGGAAAACTACTAATTACTGAACATGTGCTTTCCCCACAATGACCTTCTGAAGCTCCAAGGTGCATCACCTCATCCCTAGCTCAGAATGTCTCATATAACCATGTTCCCGCTCTGTCTCTGAACCGCTCCCATATGTGGTGTTCCCATACATAGGTGTGTATTAAATTTGGTTATTATCTCTTGTTAATCTGTCTCATGTCTGTTTGGTTATTAGACCAGCTGAAAGAACCTTGGGGGTGGAGGAAAGTTTCTTCCTTCCCCACCATTTCAAATGGAGATTTATGTTCTGAATCATTGTAAAGACAACACAGTAGTATAGTTCTAGAGGAAAGGGAAAGACATGACCTCCAATAGATGCTTGCTAATTACCACATTCATTTAAAAATTCAAAACTTAGTTTCATAATTCTCATTTTGTGGTTGTATATTCTAAAACTCATTGCTCTCGGGTCACCAAAGAATGGAAGCAAGAAGGTTAAGTGGCCCATGACTCAAGTATAAGGACAGAAATGATAGTCTATGAAGTATCATGTTACAGAAAATGACAACATATTCCCCTAGACCAAGAAGTCTTAAGGTGAAAAGAATACGTGTTCTGAGAACGATATTTCTTACCTGAGGAATGCATTAATTAAAAATCTTAAGTTAAAACTTACACTTAAAAAACTTTAAAAAAATTTTTTTAAAAGATCATGAATGTCCTTTCAGGGGTAACTGGATAAACAAATTGTGGGACATCCATTTAATGGAATATTATTCAGTGATTAAAGGAATGCACTACCAAACCATGAAAAGATGGGAGGAAACCTAAATGCATATTACTAAGTAAAAGAGGCCAATATGAAAAGTCTACATACTGTATGATTCCAAGTATCTGACATTCTAAAAAAGGCAACACTTTGGAGATAGTAAAAGTGTAGTGGTTGCCAGGAATTAGGGGAGAGGGGAGAATGGCTAGGCAGAGCACAGAGGAATTTTAGGGCAGTGAAATTATTATTCTGTATGATATCAGAATGGTGGATACATGTCAACATACATTTGTCAAAATCTATATAATATACAACATTAAAAGTGAACCTTAATGGAAACTATGGGCTTTAGTTAATAATAATATATTAATATTGGCTCATCAATTGCAACAAATGTACCACATTAATGTTACTAATAGGGGAACCTGTGTGTGTGTGTGTGTGTGTGTGTGTGTGTGTGTGTGTGGTAGGGGGAGAGAGTATATGGGAATTCTGTACATTCTGCCCAGTTTTCTGTAAACCTAAATCTGTTCTGAAAAATAAAATCTATTAATTAAAAGAGATAATGAAAGCAGATTGCATACAGTCAGATTCCAGAGGTCAGTTTCTCTGCTCATCTATCCTATGGCCACACACATTGGAACTGCTTTGCAGTCTGTCAGTCACCATATCCAAAACCATATTTAAGCCTATCTCTACTAGGAAGACTTTAAAAATTGTATTCTGATCACTTCGTTATTTGCTTTCTTGGCATTTAAACATTCAGATTGTATTACATTGTTGTTGACATGTTTTATTTTTATCTCTAAGTTATTTCATGCACATATGCTTTATCTCTCAATTAGACTGCAAAATCTTTGAGTTTAGGTGGTGTGTTACCTCCAGCTTTACTCCCATTTTCGTTTGCAGTAGAAAGTTTGGGCATTCTGTACCTCTTTTGTGATTACAAATAGTTTTTGCTTTATAGGTAGCTGGCAGGTTGAATTTTTCCTCATCCAGGAGCCTTTTACTCCAGCAGAAAGGGAGCTGACCTGATCAGAAATGAGGTACTCCCCAATATTTTTCTCTCTGCAGTCAGTACAAAGCTCTTCTTAGCTGTTTTTTCTTAAGTCCAGGAAGGAAAGCCAAGTTAATCAGCAAAGATGTGGAGTCCTTTACCATGTCATCCCTCCTTCCCTTTCTCCTGCCATCTCTTTTTGCTCTCTTTGAAAAAAAACTACAGAAGATGACAGGAGAAAATAATTTGGAAATAAAACAATCTAATGTAACATTTAGGTGTATTGTTTTGGAAAAGGGAATTCAGTAAGTACAAGATAGTATCCTTGGAAGCTCCATTTTCACATGTTTTATGAGGTAGTGTGAAATGACTTGAGGTTCAAGTGTCAAATAACAGAATGCAGGACTTGAGAGCTTTGTTTTGAAAAGTCTCGCTTCCTTACAGATGATGTCTACGTCATCCAAATGAGAAAGAATCCATTTCACTGACTATGGAATTGTGTAGAGATCCATGAGGCCTATTGACCCAGAACACCATAGGAACCTGGAGAAAAGGGTGATTGATTCACTGAGGAAGCTTTAGTCTCACTAGTGCATCCAGCTTTTATGATTGGATGGAAGATCAGCCTGTCCAAGGAAACAGCTGGGCTTGTATCCTGGCTTCACTTTTACTGCACATAGGACTTTCGGGATTCACATGGCCTTCCTTAGTCTTAGCTTCCTTGTTCAGAAAATCATACAGTTGGGCCAGAGGAATTCGAATTTCCTTGTGCTCTAAATCTTATGGTTAAACAACTTAACATTTAAAAAAGTTTGAACCCCTTTTTCTTCCTCAAAGTTGAAATAATTTGTAAAGAAAGTTGACAAGCTTGGAAACACATGACAAGCATGATTATCAATTGCAAAATAAGAGATCTCTGAAATATAAGGGGTTTGTAGCAATGTCTTACATATATATGTGAGTATACTTTAAATACATGCTCATGCATACTTTAAATATTATATAGAGGGTGTGTACATATACCTTTGTGATAATGCATACATTTATTTATTAAAATAAAGAATGAAACAAAAAGGCAGACACTAGGGATTTTTAGGGAAACAGACATGAGCCTCCTGTTCTCTTGGAAGCATAAGGGTGTGTCTGTAGTCTGCATTTTTTGTTTTCATAACACTTATAAAAGAATGGTGGCAATGGATCAAGAGACCCACTTTGGCAGAGGCCTGACACACACGTTTGCTTTACCTTGCTGATGGTGGCTGTCTTCTCTGTAGGGAAGGACCCTAAAGTTCCAGCCTCAGTGTGAAAGGGTGATGTGATCAACCAATAATGTCTACATGGGATTTGGATGGAGAATAGCAGCATATGTGCCAGGAATGTGCCTTTCAGTGGAAAAGTAATTTCAAGAGGAAATCAGATACATCTATAGAAGTAATAGAAGGTATTCCTGGATGAGAAGGAATCTGGGAACTTGAGACGCAAGCTGCTGGGGGGATTTGAACCACACTGCCCGTGAGTATAGGGGGGGAAAAAGGAAACTACAGGGGTATCAAAGTAGACAAAGAAAAATTTAGAAATGTAATTAATTTTCAAAGACAACTATTTGAAGCTGTTTTAAAGAAATATACACAGAACAGATACATATTGGTGATGATTTCATATTAGCGCATATATACCTGCTCCATTTTAAAAAAGCAATTGTACAATGTAATACTGTGGTTGTATATGCCTATTGAAGAGAGAGTTATAGAAAGGAAAAATATAGTCTCTCAATGGTTAAAAAGACCTACTAATCTTAGTTGTTAATTGGTAATTTTATTAAATAGTGATATTAGAGAGAGGGAAGATGTACAAGGCTGCTGAATAAAAGAGGGTCAACAGATTCTGTTTGTTTTGTGTTTATACATTTGTGCTCTCACATGGGGCCTCATCACAATGCCTTATCTAGAATGATTCCTAATATGACAACACTCCTGATTTATAGAAGCCCAATTAGGTTAAACAGCTTGATTCATTTCAATTGGATAAAAAAAATCTCTTGTTGAATCTGGATTCTTGCTTTGCAATGAACACAAACTCACACTCATTATTACTTATGGTGCTTTTCTTTATGGATGAAGTGCTTTGCAGCCAAGTAGCGGTAGTCACCAGCTGATGACCATAAGGAAAGGCAAACACTGTCAGTAGAATAACATCCTTAGCCAAGTGTTTATGTTGGATACATATACAATACATAACTGTTCTTAACTAATGATACAAAGTCAGCCTCCCCAAGTTTCTCCTTTTGTATTATTTCTTGCCACCCATGTATTGAGCAAGATTTTCTCAGGACCAAGCCCCACCCTAAAAGTAAGTTCTGCTTCTTTGCAAGCTGGATTTATTTTTTCTAGCTTCCCAGTGAATATCATACATCAAATAACTCTGAGTTAGTTATAAATACAATTGGTGGTGATGTGACTGTTAATGCAGTTTCCAGAGGTGGTTAATTTATGTACAGAGAATATCTTAAACAATGAAACCATCTGGATAATTTGGTATTTTTGTAATGTTGTCCTTTATAATCTTTTGTTTATATTTTCTTTCTAAGACTATTGGTTTGTTATATTCTCAATGAAGTTTCCCCTCCACCCTGCTGCGGGTAGGGAAAACATCTAAATCTTCCTACTCAGAACTTTATTTTCTTTCTTTTCCTTGCTCCAGTTTTCCTTGTTTTAAATTTGTGCTAACCTATAATCTGGAATTTTCTCGTCACCTGGCAAAAATAGTGTTTTAGTGGCATTCTTCTGACCAGATATTCGCTTGATATGGTTAACACCAAGCTGAAAGATCTGACAAGCTGCTGGGACAGGAGTGACGCATTGGTACTTTAGGGGTGAGGTGAAGTCAGCGAGAGCAGACAGAAGCTGGTGCAGCTCAGAGCGTGGCTCCAGGCCCAGAGAGAGGCTACAAGATGGAGTCAGTACTGAGATCACACGCTGCTGAGCAACACAGGTTGGTAAAGTAGCGTTTAAAAGGCCACAGTTAGGCATGAATTATATTTGCAGGAGCAACATGGCAACTGTCTAAGTCAATATGACACCATGGGCAGGAATGCCTCTTCTCATGACCTAGGTATCCGGCCCTGCAGTCGAGGTCTCTGCTTCTACTTTTCTAAATCTCAAGTGCTATCTTCTGTCTGATAAAAGACCTAATATTTGCTCAGTTCTTGCCTTGTGCAACTCAAGTGTGTTTATCCAATTTTTCTTGACAAGAGCTTTATGAGATAGTGCTATTATTATTCCCATTCTAAAGATGGGAAGCTTGAGACATAGGGACGTTGTCCAGTATCACACAGAAATGGTCGTCCCAAGATATAAAACCAGGTCACCTGGGTGCATAATCTGAACTTTTCTTACACTGTTGTTGTTCCTCTGTCCTCATACCTCACTGGTTTCTCTGTTTGCCGTCCTTTTCCCTCAGCCCTGGGTCTCTTCAGTTCCCAATCAGATAGCCCTCATCTCTATACCCAGAGCTTGGAGCCAGCCAGTCCCCCTCCTTCCCCCAGCTCACTTAACCCCAGCCCTGGTGAGAGCCCCAGGCCCCTTGCTTTCCTGGCAGGAGAATAAAGACAGCTGGCAGTGAGAAAAGTCTGTGAAGGAGAATATGAGCACAGTCGTGGTTATGGCTTTGCTGTCTGAGAACTCCTTCTGTCAGGGAGCTGTGTTGGCTTCCCACACTTGCTACATGGACAGATGTTTTCAATTATTATCACTGACAAGCCTCCAGGCCAGGTTCCTTTCTGATTGGCTGTTACTGGACTCAGAGGGGAATAAAGGAAACTGAGGCTAGGACACAAAACACCTCAGTCATCACTTTAATCATGTTTCTCCAAAGCAACTGGTTGAGTTGGACAGTTCACCCAGAATTGGAATCCTTTTGTAAACACAGACTCAATTTCCTTTTAAACCTTTCTTTCATTCTGGTTTCAATTTTTCTGACCATAGTTCTTCTGACATTATGAGAGTGAGACATTTGTCATTTCTTTACCAATTCTTTCCTTTTGTTGTTCTTCCAGAGTTTCGGATACATACCAGAATATAGTGGGAGTTGTGATTTAGTGAAATTTAACTTGATGCTTCTACTGGACTTAGCATTGCGTAGTCATCTGCAGAAATGACCTAGGTCTGTTCTAAAAGCACTGATATCATCTGATGTTTCCATCTGTATTAACCTGGCGAATATCTCAAGCTCACTCAGAAGCCACTTGTCATGCAACTTTTATACCAACCACAGGGGCTGCTGGGAGCCATTTGACAGATCCCTCCTGCATTTCTAGGATTGTGTCCACTTTTCCAGCTAATAATTGTATTAGCCTTAATTGCCCTGATTTCCTTTCTTTACCGTCTCTGGTATGTCCTAAGGAGACCCAATGACCAAACTGATCCCAAGGGAAATCTGAGGGTAGCTTTGGCATGGTCGATAATAGAGGAAAATGTAGACATGGCTCTGACGACCCTCTCCGTTAAGTACACTCTCCTTCAATGGGATCAGTTATACTTAGTACCACTCAGCCTCTAACCTCTCACTGTTTATTTTTCCCTTTTGCTTCTATAAATTAAAAGGAAAAATATTGGACTGTCAGGTGGATTAAAGCTTTCTAAATTCATTTTTATATCCCAGTCTTCCTGTCATTTATCTGGTTAGAAAAAAATGTGCTCAAGATGCTGCAGTGTTTTGGCATATTATTCTATTGTCCTTTGATGTCCTGAAATTAGGTTTGTGTGTGGTCCATCTTGCTCAAGTCTCCAAACTGCCTTGTCTCTGCTGCCATTTTAAAAAACAATAGCAGCAGACACGCAAGTCACAAAATGCATTTGGTAACAGACAAAATCCATAGGCTTAATCCTGAAGGCCAGACTCTCCTTTTAATTTCCAAAAATGTCTCCTTGACTTTTAAGCTACACCCTTTATTTTAAGCCCAAAGGTAAAATATTATAGGATGTTAATTCATCCTTTTCAAAAAAGGCACATGAGCGTTTAAAACATATGCTTCCTTCTTCACTCAGAAAAAAAATTCATTCCAACCTTTTGGGGGATCACATATAGCTCTAAAACAGCTGAAGCTAAAAACATCAAAGTTGGCATAACTTCAGTTATCACTGAATCAAGGAGATCAAGCCAAGTTTTTGAAGAAAATGGTTGAGCATTTTAAAAATAAAAGAAGTTAAAATGTTCTCTCTGAGCATGCTCAGTGGGAGATTTTTAAATATTTTCTTTAAGTTGGCTTTATTTTGTACATCACTTTGGAAACATTTCAACAAAAGCTATCTAATTAGTCTTTATTAATATCGTTCACTAAGGCCCTCGCCAAGGCCCAAGTGTGTGTCACCTGCCAAGGTGACGTTTTCCCCATGTTTGCCAAGGGACAACTACTGCTCAGAGCTAATGAGTTGCCTTGGTCTTTGACATTTCTGTCATTGCTCGGTTCAGTGATTCGGGGTGAGACAAATATCGGGGAGGGGGATGAGTGACAGAGTGTTGAAGTAATTTCACAACAATACATGCATTGAGGATAGATCCTAGATCCTTGCCTGGTTTGTTAATTTTTTTTTCTCCCTCAATTACCTACAGCATGAATATTTCCAAAAAAGTGGGTAAAATGGTTTTAGTATTTGAAAAACAAGAGGCAGTTAAAATCAATTCTCAAGCATATAAATATGGTCCTCAAACTGGAAATTGAACAGACCCTGGGCTCATCGTTTCTTGAGAGGATCTCTTTCTCTTTTAGACACTGAATAGCTCCTGCTTACTTGACAGTTTGGGGGCCCACATTTATTTTGCAATAAGATAGTAAACTGCCCCTGCTTTACCTGGAACGAGATCAACTGACAGACCTGGAAGACCGCTGACACTACACTTGTTATCACCACCATCAGACACTGTCTCAAGATGTAAATTTCTCAAATGATATCGATAGCCTGGTGAGAATATTGCTTCTTATAGTAGAGCCCTTTTACTAGTTTCAACACTGCAATTTCAGGAATTTCTTTGCTGAGTTCTCACTGAAATCTTCCAGTAGCGTTTTCCAATTGAGGAAATATCTTGCATGTAAATGGCCCAAGGGAATTGCCCCGCTGGTGAGATTACCTCTCTACCTGTCTAAACAGCATTGAATCTATAAATTGTCAGGAGGAAAGTCAAGAGGTAGATTCTGACATGACGGATGTTCCTAATATGCAGTCAGATGATAAGCAGAAGAGCCAGGACAATATAAGGGAAGCACAGCAGATCAGTTTAGATATATTAATCCATACCTAAATTACAAAGAGATATAATTATGTTCAATTTATAGATTCAAGTACACTAGGGGGGGAAAGTCTTACTTTAATAGCTGGCAGCAGAATTTCTCTCTTGGGAGAAAAATCATCTTTTTTTCTTTCATAGCTAAACATTTTGATGGACCATTTGGGTTGCAAGAAGATCATCCTTAGAACACAGCCAGAAAAAGAGGTGACCAAATTCTCTGTACAAAACATGAAATGGACTTACGAAGGTCGCGTGTAAAAAGGAAGGATATGAAAGAAGAGTGTCGGGGCAGAATGATGTGGTAGGAGGAAGTTGGAGGACAAATGGAAAAAGACAAGCCATAAAAAATTCCTTAGCAGAAGGTGTAGGGAGAATAACCAAGGCAAATTTTAGTAATAGGGATGCCTATTATTTAAGTTGAAATTTTAAATTGTTTGCTAGGCTGGGTGTGATATAATCTTTCCAATCTTCAGTAAATGTCTACCAAGTGCTATGTCCTGGAGTGAGCTTCTGGAAAGCAAGGCAAAGGAATTGTCCAGATAAGGAAACACTGGCAAGTGCTCATGAGGCATGCGTGAGCTGTGGGTTCAGCCAAAGCAGGAAATCAGGCCAGAAATAACTACATGAAACATAAATCCTTTCTGATAACCTGAGAGGCACTGGGTTTCTAATTTTATAAGGATTGGAGCTCTGAACACATTTAATTTTAATTTAAATAGGAATGATGATGCAAACTGATGAAAGATATTGCCTAAGGATTCCCGGTGCCATTTCTTGCCTGCCTCAGCTGTACCCAAGTTTCCTCTAAAGAGCCTATGGATACTGCCAGCTCATTGATTCCAGGATGCCACAGGACTGAGCTGTATGTGCCCAGTTTTCCCAAATGACCCTTCTGTTTGTGGTTTTGATTCTTGGTTCTGCCTTTCATATCCCCTTGAGGGCCAGAACCCACGTCTGAACCCTAGATGAATTGTTGGGGAGCTTGACTTACTCAGTTATTTTTGCCATCTCCTTCTGGTAAGGCTGTTGTCTTTTCCTGCTCTCCAAAGTATACTTGAACTGCTGTCATTGCCAGTCCCCAAACACAGGTCATAGAACCTTCCAAGACAGAGTCTACATGCAGCTGGGCTCTTTCAATCTGTTATGTGGGTCAGTCTTCTTGGCTTGAAAACTGTCAATGTTTTTTTGTTGTCCATTAGGTAAAATCCCAGCTCCTTCCTGGTACATACTGGTCTTTTCATAACCTGGTTCCAGCCTCTCTTTTCAGTGTCCCCTCTTCAAAATTTCCCATGACTACTCACCAATTTCTTTATTTCCCAATGAGTAGATCTGGCTATATTTTATTTTATGACTGTTTGGGCCAGGGGTGAAGATTTGAACCAAGGAATGGGACAAACCTGCATACCTTTCTTGGCACTTAAACTCATGTTAAGAAGGGTGTGCCAGATTGTGCAATGGCTGTTAATACAAGTTCTTTACAGAGCAGAACATGCAATTTGGATGGTGTAACTATTTCAATTCATGGATTAAGAAAAACAAACTAGAAAGGATGCCTTGGCTCATAAATCTTTCTCTCACCAAAAATAATTATTAAACTTTAATTTATTTACATAAAAAATTTGCTTGAAATTATAATGACTAGAGAAGACATATTTCACATAAATACTGAAATCAGTCAATCTCTGTGATGTTCAAACGGAGACCCGGAGGTTGTACAACTCAAAGGAAATGATCTGTTTCAAGTCATCTTTAACTACTGAGCAATTCTATTGAATGCTGGTGTCTGCTGGGTGGCCAGTGACTATTTGAGAAAAATCCAAATCTTCTAACATACACTTGAGAATTTGAATATGCCTTTATTGTTTAGGATTCTTTAAATTACCTCAGAGGGCACCAGTGAATAGCATATGTCTTCCAATTCTATATGATAGCTACATTTTCTACTCTGACGACAAAATTTTAATTTTCTGAGGCAAAGACTGAGCTACTTCTAATACTCTTCTCAGCAGAGGTACCTGGTTAGGAACAGAATGTTAGATTTCAGTCTTTAAGGACTATTACCTAAAACTTAACACAGAGTCACTAATTAATCCCCCCATCCCAATTTTAAAATGTTTCCTGCTTTTCTGGCATCCTGATTTTGAGGTTTGCAAGACAATATACAAATAGAATTCAAAAACTTCATGAGATCACCATGAAGAATGGAAAGAATGGTCCCGAAATTTCATGCATTTGAACAGACATATGTGGAAGGCATATTCTAATCTTTTAGGTTCTACTCAGTTGATAATGTCATTTCAATGTGTGAGACAAGTTTCTATCTTTTCCTTCTTAGAAATGAATATATAACCTATTATTTAAGACTAGAGTTAGGAATGAATTTTGGGCAGCATCAAGTATTCATTCTTCATGTTCTGCCATTTTCTATTCACACTTCTTTTTTTTTTTTCTGCCCAATATATAGTTTTCACTATAGAATAACAAAAGTGATTTTAGAAGGCATGTTTAAAATTCTGGCTAGAAAACATTAAGCATATAGAAAGATGCTTTAAAAATACAAGCAAATATGTCAAATATGAAACAAATTTTCAAGAACTAGGGGTCATTCAAGATGATGAGGAGAATGCAGTATGAGATCCAAGATGGTGGAGTAGATAAATACTGTGCTTGCCTCATCCCGTAAACACATCAAAATTACAATTAAATTATAGAACAATCAATCTGGAGAACCATATGAAGTCTAGCTGAACAAAAGTTTTATAATTAAAAATATAAAGAAGAAGTCACGTGGAGACTGGCAGGAGGGGTGGAGGTGCGAAATGGGCTGGTCCCATGCGTGGCGGTTGAAAATTGGGAGACATATATTGACACAGAGGTTCCCCATGAAGGAGAGAGAGACCCAAGCCTACCACACCAAGCTCCCCAGCCCAGAGTACTGGTGCCGGGAAGAAGAGCCCCCAACTTCTGGCTGTGATAAACAATGAGGATTACGATTATCCTGATGGGATGGAAGGCTGTGGGAAACCCAGACATCCTTTTAAAGGCCCACACAGGCACTCACCCTAGGCTCCGGAGAGGACAGTAACTCTAGAGGCAACAGAGACATATAGGGAGACACTGAATTGTGTAACTTTGGGGTGAAGACTAGAGGGATAGTCCCAGTTTTCCCTGTGTGGGGTCCTTCTTCTGTGCTGCTGGCAGGTAGGTGCCTTCTTTCCTGTGTTGAGCCTGCCCCCACAGGCCAAATCTGAATCTGATTGGCCTGGTGAGCTCTGCTGCTCCACCCTGCGGACTCATTGAGACCCTGCCCCACCCAATTTGAGAACTGCAAGAAGCTTTATCAGAGGCGGAAACTTACAGAAGCAAACACATAGTAGCAGACCACAGAGTGTCCTGGCCTTTTTGTGGAGCTACTTTAGTCCTGGTACTGGTAGCAGCTGTCCTCAGTTTGCAGCATGGCCTCCCCCATGTGCCTCCAGGCACAGCATAGGAAGAGACCAACTATGGATCACTTAGTCCCTGGCTGGTCACGGGCAGTGTCTGACCTGGCCCTGCAACAGAGCCCCTCCCAAGAGGCCCCAGAACCAACATACTTGGAGAGTAGCTTCAGACTCCAGCAGAGAATCACTCAATCAGCCCCCTAATCAGCATATACAAAGGGCAGTCTCAAAAGCCGCCAGAGCTTGCTGGGGTGACTCCTGCTCTGTGGGGTAAGCCCCCTGTATAGCAGCCCATGAGTTGTGCAAGTGGCCAAACCACACAGCCAGTCAGCCTGAGGCTCTATACCACCCACTGACATGCCAATAGCAATCAAGTCTCAACTATAACAGCAAGGCATACACAACCCACACAAGGGACACTACTGGATCGCCCAAAGCAGGTGACCAGGAAGACTGTGCCACTGGGCCTCACAGGATGCCTATTACATAAGGCCATCTGGCAAGCCTGGGGGACAGAGCAGCCCTGCCTAATGTATAGAAACAAATACAGAGAGGCAGCCAAAATGAGGAAACAAAGAAATATGTTCCAAATGAAAAAAACAGGAGAAAACTCCAGGGAAAAAAAATCTGAACAAAAGGGAGGCAAGAAACCAACCAGATACAGAATTCAAAACAATGGTTATAAGGATGCTCAAGGAACTTAGTGAGAACTTCAACAAAGAGGTAGCAAGCATAAAAAAGGACATAGAAACCACAAAAAAAGAATGAGTCAGAAGTGAAGAATACAATAACTGAAATGCAGAATGCACTAAAAGGAATTACCAGCAGACTAGATGAAGCAGAGGATCGAATTACCGATTTTGAAGACAAAGTAGCAGAAAACACCCAATTGTAACAGCAAAAAGAATCCAAAAAATGAGGAGTTTAAGGGACCTCTCGGACAACATTAAGCATAATAACATTTGCATCATAGGGGTACTAGAAGGAGAAGAGAGAAAGCAAGGGGCTGAGAACCTATGTGAAGAAATAATGACTGAAAACTTTCCTAACTGGGTTAAAGAAATAGAGATACAAGTCCAGGAACTGCAGAGAATACTAAAAAAGATGAACCCAAACAGGCCCACATCAAGACACATTATAATTAAAACGGCAAGCATTAAAGACAAAGAGAGAATCCTAAAAGCAGCAAGAGAAAAGCAGTTAGTTACCTACAAGGGAGCTCCCATAAGACTGTCAGCTGATTTCTCAACAGAAACTTTGCAGGCCGGAGGGATTAGCACAAAATGCTCAAAGTGATGGGAAGCAAGGACCTACAACCAAAACTACTCTACCCAGCAAGGCTATCATTTAAAAACAAAAGACAGACAAAGAACTTCCCAGACAACAAAAAGCTAAAAGAGTTCATCAACACCGAACCAGTATTAAAAGAAATGGTAGAGGGACTTCTTTAAGATGGGGGAAAAAAAGATAAAAATATGACTAATAAAATGGCAATAACTACATATCTATCAACAATTGCATTCAATGTAAGTGGATTAAATGCTCCGATCAAAAACATAGGATGGCTGAATGGATAAGAAAACAAAACCCTTACGTATGCTGCCTACAAGAGATTCACTTCAGATTGAAAGACACACACACACTGAAAGTAAAGGGATGGAAAAAGTTATTTCATGAAAATGGAAACAAACAAACAAAAAAAGCCCGGGTTATAGTACTTACACCAGACCAAATAGACTTTAAAACAAAGGCTATAACAAGAGACAAAGAAGAACCCAGTAATCTCACCTCAGGGTATTTATCCAGAGAAACCCAAATGCTACTTTGAGGGGATGTGTGCATCCATATGTTCATTGCAGCATTGTTTACAATGGCCAAGATATGGAGGCAGCCTGAGTGTTCATTGATAGAAGAATGGATAAAGAGGAGGTAGTACATATATACAGTGGAATATTGCTTGGCCATGGATGAGAATGCATTCTTGCCATCTGTGGTGGCATGGATGGACCTGGAGGGTATTGTGCTGAGTGGAGTATGTCAAATAGTGAAAGACAGATGGAATGTGATGTTGCTTATGTATGGAATCTAAAGAAGGCAATAAATAAACAAAACAGAAACAGACTCATAGATGCAGAGAACATTTTGATGGATGCATATGGGAGGGTGGTTGGGGTAGTGGGTGAAAAAGGGGAAGGTAAGAAGTACAAATTGGTTGTTACAAAGTTGTCATGGGGCTGTAGAATATAGCATAAAGATTACAGTCAATAATATTGTAATAACTACATATGGTGTCTGATGGGTATTGCATTTATTGGGGTGATAGATGGGAGGGGAGTTGAAGGGAAGGGTGGAAAAGGTGAATACATTAAGAAGTACAAATTGATAGTTACAAAATAATCGTGGGGATGTAAAGTAAAGCATAGAGAATATAGTCAGTAATATGGTAATAACTATGCGTAGTACCAGGTGGGCACTAGACTAGTCAGAGGGACCACTTTGTAAATTATATAAACGTCTAACCATATGCTGTATACCTGAAATTAATATAAAATAATATTGAATGTCAACTGTAATTGAAAAATAAAAAGTGGGGAAATGGTGAAGGGGAATAAGGGGCCCAAAATTTCAGGTATAAAACAAATAATTCATGGATATGTAATATACAGCATAGGGAATATAGTCAATAATATTGTGATAGCATGGGACGGTGTTAGACGGTTGCTGGATTCATCATGGTGATCCCTTCTTTAGGTATATATATGTTGAATAACTATTGTGTACACCTGAAACTAATATAATGTTATACGTTAGCTGTATTTTTAATAAAAATCTTTTTAAAAAAGGAGAATGCAGAAGATTGCTGCAATAACGCAGAAACTCTCTTGGCTGACTTCTGCTTATCCAGCTCTCTAGTTTGTCTGTGAAATGTACTGACCAATGCCCACAACTCATTGAATGTTCGCAGCTAGTTAATGACTCTCAACTGTGCACATCTGTTCCCACTAGAGGGAAGTCCCAGGAGAGAGTCTCAAACAAGTTTATGCCAGTTGTACTTATTATTGTAATTATGTAATTTAATTAAATATTATGTAAACTGATGAAATATGAGAGCAAAAAGGAAGAGAGTTGATTTGGGGAATACTTTCTTTGAAGAGAAGTTACATTCTGCTATATCTGAAATTACTTAAGGGTTTTCTCTGAAGATGGGCATAGGTCTGGGTGAACTCTCAAGGCCTTTTCGAAATACATAATAGATAGTTCTTGGGTCTTAAAATGTTGTGTTCCTTTAGCTTTAGTCCTTCATTCTGTTTCATATGATAATGGCTGCCAACTACCATTTCCTGAGCATTTACTATGGACCAGGCACTGTATAAAGTGATTTGCATGCATTATCTCATTTGATATGCACAGTAATAACTATTAATTATTGAACAATTACCTCATGTGTGTGGCCTTACACTGAGCAGATCGTATATGTTAGCCATTTAATTCTTACAGCACACCTCTTTTTAGATATGGAAAGTGAAGCACAGAAGGAATGAGAACTTTGTCTACACTCACACAACTGATAAGTGAAAGAGCTGGGACTGGAATCCAGCTTGGTTTAACTCTGAAGCTGCCTCTCTTATTACTACACTATACTACTTCCACATATAGGCTCTTTAAGGAGCTGCCTTATTTCTTTTTATAGCCTCAGTGCCTAGTTCAGTGCCTACCTCACCACAGGGACTCATTAGGGTTACGTGGGTGATGGAGTACACGGATGAATGGATATTGCTTCAATTTTGCTTGATAGGCCTTGATTTCAGTTTTGTAGAAAATGGGAATGAGAGACAGGCAAGCTTTCTTATGTATAGACACCCGTCCTACTTAATGTGATTTAGTTTTCGTTAATTCTCCTATTGATTGAAATATTGTTATGATCAGAAATAGGATAGTATGTTGGGCGTGTAATAGACTGTAGTTACAGTTTACTGTTGTGGACAAGTAGGTGTGGATGTTTCTGTCCTTCTACTCATCATTTTTTTTTTTTTTGGAGGGGGGAACTACCTCTCCCCCACTCCCAGTCTCTGCGGTTTGAGTGGAGTTGACCCAGTCCGTGACTCCAGGGGTGGGCTTGTGTCCCGAGTCCGACTAAGGAGAGCCATACATTCCTCTGCCACAGTGAATGGATCATGAACAAACATGAAATAAACAAGGGATCCAAGCCAGGCCAACGGGAATTATTCCTGAGAATTTTCTATTCTCTCAGCAAAAGAGCAGCTTACTTGCCCCTAAGGATGCTGAGCTGATACAATATGATCCTGCTGCTGCCATGTTGCTGCCAGGAGGAAAGATTTTAAGTGAAAACCAGCTAATCCAGAGACAAGCAGAGTTTAGAGATGGAAAGAGGCAAATTCCTGGCAATATCCTTTGGCACTCAGATCTAGTCATACCCAAAGTCACATATAATTATGGGACTTCCAGTTAAGTAATCCAATGAATTCCCCTTTTTGCCCAAAGAGTTTGAGTTAGACTTCTGTCACTTGCACCAAACTTAGCACTTCTTAAGGACCTATATAATCTAAAAAATATTTTCATAGAGTGCATAATTGGGATCAAATGGATTGATCTTGAAACCACGGCTAGTAAATATTTAGGGGAGAAAGAAATTACATCTAAAACAAATCAAGCAAAACAAAATTATACTACATGAAGCTGAATCTAATATTTGACTCTAATACCTTAGCCCTAGCTAGTGTTTTAACTTTGGTGTTTAGTAATGCTATTTTGTTCTTTGGTTTACAGGAATACTCACTAATCTGCTAAGTAAAATGGCTTGATTTAGAGAGAGAATACACACCATTTCAGGATCTGTCTTTCTTAGGAGTCTTTAGATAAAGTCAGACTATTCAGAAAGAATACCCCCCACCATGTTTGAAAATGAATTCTTTAATTCAAGACTTCTTCAAGCAGCATTTTCTTCTAAACTCTTTGCGAAACACATACTCATGTATACATATCCATGCAGAAACAGAAATCCATTCAGGTACAATCTAACTTGCAATCAAGAACTGCTAAAATAGGACCTTTATCATCAGCCCAGCACATCCCAAAATGTCTTTGTAAAATAAATCAAATTATATGAGTTAATTGATTCCAGGCAACATCAGCGAGTGCAGGTGGAGACTGAAAAACAGGATGTTTATTAATGAAGTACTATTAATCAAAATTGACAATACCAATTCCTGTTTGTTTTGTTTGAAGGCTACCTGCAGTGGTTATAGATTTATTTGTTGAATTTTAAAACACAGTTTGGAAAAGGGAAAGAAAGAAAAAAAAAAAGGGTATAGTAACGCATGGGATTTTTGGCTGTGGATTTTGGACTACTGATATTTGAACACTGAAAAGATACTCCTAAATGCAATTTGACAAGCAATGCCAAAGATGCCAGTGGTAATTAATTAGCATTTAATTGAGACCACAGAACAACAGGACACAGGGATTGGTACTCAGTGCCATTTCCCCCTTAGGCTCCGTCTCATGAGGGTCAGGAGTGTGGCTGCATGCTGGAGGTCAGTAAGTAAATTGAGAGAACACATTGACACTGGACATTTCATGATGGATCTCCTTCACCCTTTGCTGCCGCTCCCGGCTATCTCTGAGGAGAATAGGACTGTGATTGTTTTAAGGAGAATTTAGTGTTCATGCACATCTCAACCAAGGTAAACACTGCTCTCACATCTTAGACTCGTCAGGCTGGGCCCTTCCTTCACTAAAAGATAAAGCTCATGAATCAAACGTTAACGTGAATGAGGGTAGGCTACCTTAAAAGCAAATTAAATTTAGGATGAAGATTTATTTGAGTTTGATGGCTTTGTTAGGTTATATTTATTTTTTTGTAAAAATAAATTGACAGGAATTATTTTAAGAAAACGATATCATATTATAATTATGTTATAATTATAGTTTGGACTGCTATGATGTCTGTTAAAGACTGTAAAGACTTCTGGAAATTCAGTCTTAGAAATCTGACATACTCCCCCAAGCCTTTCTCAAGACACAGACTCTTTTCATCTTAACAGATAGGAGTCAACACCCTTTAAAAGAGAGGAAAGAAAATTCTTGCTTCGTAATTCCATAGACTGAGCAAATGAAAAAATGAGAATGATTTCTCCTAGGCTCTGAATACACCTACAGACAGTTTCTGACTGAATATTTATGGTAGCTTTTCTTATAACATGAGTTGGGGAATAGGTTTGTTAAAATTGACACAATATTTTCTGAAAAATAAAGTTGAGGCAGTTTTAAGTTTTCTATCTTAGAGTTGAAATCAGTAACTGAAAGTACAGTTCATTGATGTCACTGGGAATTGAAATCTGGGGTCTTGAGTATCAAACTGTCAGTCCACACAGATTATATTACTTTAGAAGGAACTTCACTTCCCAAAATGGGCTTGGATAAAGTATAAATGCTATATATTATATATCTGGGGGAAAAAAACAACTCTTTGAGGATCTGCTTTATTTGGTCACACACATGTCTGCAGTTAAAACAAACGAGATACTCATCCTTTCAACACGACTAGAAAGGGCTTGACTCTGATTCTTCAGAGATCGGTGAGAATTTGTCCTAGACAACGACACCCAACTGACAGAGCAGAGGGCAATGACAATTTGGTAAGGAAGACTTGTTCCCTTTTCCCGATTTCCTTTTCATGGTTCATTCACCGAACTAAGTTGGTTCCCATGAACTGAGAGTCACCTCATCGTCACTGCTCCTTACCACAAATGGAAAAATCTGGACAAGGGCTTTCTTTATTAAAACGGGGATATTCATGTGATCTGACTGGAGAAGATCAGTAGTTCCCAGCCTCCCGTCCCATTAGGAAACACAACTGAGGCTGGTGATGACAATAGAGGAAATGCCATCTGGTGGCTTCAGAATCTGCAATAAAAGGAGCTTCTCTTTTTTGTCTGGGTATTAATTTACCACGAAACTTCAAGAAAACTCTATCTTTCAGTCTTAGTCAACCCTCACCTTTGTGTTTTAAAATAGAAGTTTGTAAATCTTATGGTATTCGAGGACAAAATCATTTTCAAATGCAGAGATATTTGTAGTGTTTAGTGGAAAAATATTCTTTTTTTTTCATTCTATTTTACTTCTTTTCCGTTGGCCTTTAAACTCTTCTGATTTTAATACTGACAAGCTGTATCTTTAAATATCTCCTAGAACTTCACCGATTTCAGATCTTCCCTAAAACGCAACTCCATAATTGCAGTCCATACTTTGTTGACATTATATGTAGAGTCATGAGCCCCCTTATTTCTATCTTTTCAGTGAACATTGCTGAACTTGTTCTGTACATTGGAGCACCAGTTTTACTTCGTTCCTTTTACTATGTGGTGAGCGGATTTGTACTTCTACCTTATTAAATAAAAGCATTTACTGTATATAAAAATGCATTCAATATAAAAAGGTTAAAATACATTTAGAATGAGTAAGAAAATAAGGGCAAAATGGAAATACAGGATGAGGCTGGTAGAATATTCAAGACGCATGCCTTAAAGTTCCAAATGTTTGCCAAGACGGACTCTAGGCTTCCTTCACTCCCTGTGTTTTCTTCCTTCACTCCAGGCTTCCTTCACTCCCTTATCTGGAAGTCTATCACTTCCAGATAAGCTGCCAGTGATCGACTTTACAGTTAACTTCTGAGAACCTTTCTGCTTTCCTTGTGCTCTGATAAGTGACTACATCTGTTCACAAGCACCAAGATTGCGCGTTTCTTATTCTTTTCCCTTTTGCAAGATTGGTACAGGGAACAGCTTCCATATTAACTTATCCATCCATTCATTAAATGCACAAATGTTTAGTGGATTTATGTGCAGGTTACTCTGAGAAGGGAGGCAGTTTTGCATAGAAGTTACGCATAAGGCCTCTGGATTCAGACAGACCTGAATTCAAATACTGGCCTCATCACTTTTCGATTGGTGACCTAGGAAAATAATGTGATCCCTCTCAATGTTAGTTTTTGGATATTGAGGATAATACCTATTTCACGTGGTTGCTGAGTTGAGATAATGTATTTTAAATATTCAGAAAAGTATAGGAAACTTGGTTAGTGCTCAATAAAGTATATCTATTTATGGTAGGTATTCTGCATGAGTCAAAGAATACAAACAGCATTTGTCCCACATTCACTCTGCTGTATGTAAGTGTCAAATCCACCTACACAGCTAATCATAAGAAGGGTTATGAGTTGAGAGTAGTGAAGGTTTCTTTGAATAGGGGTAGATCTCTGGTCAAGCACATCTTAAAGGAGCTGGACATTGAAGCAGATCCTACGACGGAGTGGTAGAATCTGGGATGAGGAAAGAGCATAGAGAGGAACTCGGATATGAACAGAAGAGTGTGTGTAGGCCAAGCCTTCCTACACGTGGAGATGCATGAGGCACGAGAAGAGTTGAAAAGAAAATTCATTCATCTGGTGTAGTGACATATGCATATATGGAAGTAATGGTTAAAGTACCAGGTAGAGCTAAGACGGCGAGCAAGTACTGACAATTTTGTGGAAAAGTGACCTTTGTGATGAAATCACCCCTACAGGAAACTGAAAATCTGAGAACTCTAATTGTATTTAATCATCTAGAATAATTAGTCAGTTGGAGCTCAAGTACATTCCAGGTAGCTTATTTCCATTTCGTTTCCACCACTAAAGTAAACCTGGGTGATAAGACCTGCAAACTGGCTAGATAACCTGGGAAAGTCCCAGGTTTGCTCATCTTTGAAATGAGAGGATTGGGCAGCTTCCCTTCTGGCACTAACACCTCAGAAACCCATAAACCATTTTCCTCTTGAGAATGAAAATAAAGGTCAGATGCTCACTATTGCTGCTGTACCTCTGCTTGACTTTTGGATGTCTCTGGTTAAACTCCCAGATGCCTGCAAAAAATTCTCTACACACTGAATCATTAAAAAAAAAAAAAAAAAAGTCTTTCTTCTTTTTTTTTTTTTTTATAAAAAGGAGTGGCCTAGGTGTTGATTGGACTGAAATTCCACAGAACTAAAAACAAAACCAACTCCTTCCCGCCCCCAAAACAAAAACCTTCCATATGTGTCTCTCTGTAAAGCCACTTTACTACTTCCTGATTTTAAACTCAACAGTTATATTTTTAAAGAGATATCTCACTTTGGAATATAAATGTGTGAAATCTAAATAGAAAATATAATAAAGCAGCATGAACTGAGCCATGTAATTTGAATTTTTTTGTAGTTATTTTAATGTAGGGTAGTCAGACACTTTTGACTTTTGAACTCTGTTTCTAGCTATGCTGCTCTTATGTAGTGGGTTTTGAGATGAGGCCAGCAACTTCTCAGTGGCTTAGCTCACTCATTTTGAGAAGACACTAGTGTTCTCCTCTGCTGTGCAGCATCCTTTCTCTGAATACTCAAGATATTTAAGCGTCAAAATAACCCGATACAGAAGGGCATGCTGTCTTTCCACATTACCAATTTGAGATGGTGAAAGAGAAAGAAATATCACATACTTTTCTCTAAGCACAGGAAATGCCATTTTGTGATTCACTCTCCATGTAGATTGAGAAATACATATGATTATAGTGTGTGTCTAAGCTCTCAGCCCTGGGGTTGAGAATGCAGAATTGCCAAGGGTGGTGGCCGGCACCAAGCACAGGGCACCAAAGAAACATCCTCCTCACAGAAAATGGCAGCTCTCATTTTCTGGACTCACACTTTAGTATATCCCCAATCATGTCCCTAACATTGTTCCTATGTCACTAATGATATCCTTAAAGTAGCTTTCAGTACCTGGTGGTCTTTATTTTCTTTGAAAGCTTTTTATTAGAACACGTCGAGTAATCTTTACCATCCTGGCTCCCTTGCCTCTCATCTTTTAAGTCCGATTACTGATCTCTATTTCTACCTTCAGTGTTCCTCCGTGGTCCCACCCCATGTTCTAGAACACTTCCCAGTTTATCATTTCTCCCTCCCACCATAACAAAAATTCCTGAGCTCATACTTCTTCCAGAAAACCTTCCCCGGTTAAATTCAGGACTACTCAAGATGATTTCCAACATAGGCTTTCTATAAATGCTTTTGGTCACTTTGATTTAAAGCAATCTAAATCATTATTTCATTAGATTTTTAATCTGCATCTGGACTATCTCTGCTTTGTTGCAATCTGTCTTAGCTTATAACTTTGCTGAGAGAGCAGGATGTGCCAACTGTACTTTTAGACTGCCTTGTGTTGTGTCAATTTGCTGTTCATTCATCTCACAGACATTTATTGGGCACCTACTATGTGCCAGGCACTTGACTGGACTAGGTTCTAGCATTACAGGAATAGACAACATATATTTGCCACCTTGGAAATCCTGTAAAGCAGTAGAGTTGTTTTAGTAGAAGAAGGCAGAATATGCAATGATGATAAAAAGTCAGAAAACAAAAATGAGGTAGACCAGGGAACAGCCCTGTTGGAAAATGTGGGTGGCCAGTGAAAGTTTTTCCAGGGCCTTTCAACTTGATGAAAGACTATATTAAATTGAATGTCAAGCAGATTTGACCCAGGAAATAATGACCATTGAACAATATGCAGAGCATGATTGATTTCTATTTCCTGCATTGCTTAATAACCCCTTTAAAAGTGTTATTGTACTTGCCCTTGATTAGGGCAATTCATTTCCGTTTTCTGAATTTTAGGTCCCAAACTATACTTGCGTTTTTGCTTTTTTCTTCGTATGACTCTAAGTTTATCCAATGGCTCTCTTCCAAATTTCTTCAGCTATATAAGTAGCAGGGTAATTCAGATAAGTTTCTTTTCCCATTTTTTTTTCTACATATGCATGCACATATAAACAGCCACCTTCAGATTTTTTACTGGCACATCAAGAGGGAAACTTGAGCATTGGTTTAAATTTGTGAAACTGAGACCATAACTCTGTGGCTTTGACTACACTTCCCAGTGCTGAGTAGACTGCTGGGATTCCACAAATAAATAATAAAAATAATAATGATTTTTAAAGCATTTGGAAACGCTGAGTTGAAAGGTGTGGTGTAAGTGCAATGTTTTATTGTGAAAGTGATATCTCTCGCATTATCTGTTTCTAATGGAAGGCAGCAGTAATGGAGGGAGAGGCACTTACGCCTGTAGCCCAGGGGTCCCTGAAGGCAGGGTGGAGCTGAGGCGGGCACTGTGGTAACACTTACTGTACTTGGTAACGGCTTCCTTCCAGTCTAGCGAGAAGGTATGAGAAGAGTTACGCTGCTGCTGGTTCCCTTAAACCTTAGAAAGTCCTCATTGTTTCTTACTGATGGAAAAGTGATTGGAAATCATACTGGAAAAATGCTACAGATTTTAAAATATGAACTTTAGTTTAGCTTGGGTTTCAAATCAATACACATTTGGCACGGAGCATGTCAGCAGCATGGATATGTCTAGACCCTTAGTCTGTCTTATGGGCTGAATTATTATATATATCCTCTCCCACCAATTATTATATATATCTTCACCCACCAATTAGTATATATATCCTCCCTCACCAGTTATTATATATAGCTTCCCCCACCAATTATTGTACATATCCTCCCCCACCAATTAGTATATATATCCTCCCCCCCCCCAATTATTATATATACGCCCCCACCGATTCATATATTGAGGCCCTAACCCCCAGTACCTCAGAATGTGACTATATTTGGAGACAGGAGGTTTAGTAATTGAGTTAAAATGAGACTGAACCCTTACCTAATATGACTGATATCTTAAAAAGAAAGAGAAATTGGGACAGAGAGACACCAGGGATGCAGGCCACAGAGGAAAGACCGTGTGAGGGCACAGTGAGAAGGTAATCCAAGGAGAGAGGCCTCAGAAGAAGCCGCACCTGCCGGCGCCTTGATCTGGAGACGTTTAGTCTCCAGAAGTATGAAAAAAATGAATTTCTGTTATTTAAACCACCTAGTCTGTGGGATTTTGTTGTGGTAGTCCTAGCAAACCAATATAGTCTGGGATTATCCATATTTAGAATCACACTGAACCATACAATATAAAACAGAAAAAAAAATAAATAGCTATTTTTCATCCAGTCTAGTCTGAGGGCTTTCCCAACTAAGTCCATAATTTTAATTATAAAATGAACATAACCTGCATTAAATTATGAATATGTTAACATATTGAATGGGGACAAGAAAAATAAGCACCAGATTTAGGCTGCATAGGCTCTTGAAGGTAGAGTAAAAAAAGCTGGTTTCCTTGACCACATTGTCATAATATGCATATATAACAGTTTATTGAATCCAGGCTGTGTAGACAACCAGAAGAATTCTGGCTCCATACTGTCACAATGCATGCCCACAACAAAGACGTGGGGAGAACAGCCCCTTTCATTCGATCTCTCTAAGTATTACCAACATGAGAGCTGAAAACCTTACCTCTGTCTGAAGTCTATCTATGTATCCATGCATACGTTATTAAATGGGCTCCCTGGGTTCCGCTACTAAAAATATTAATATATTCAAATCTCATTCTAGCTACTGCAAAAAACAGTACATCAGATCAACGCATTAATATCTTTCTTAGACAAGAGAATCTGGAATTATTTTCAAAAATTTCTTTGTTGTTCCTTGGAATCCCACTGAAACATAGGTGATATATGGCCTAATAAGGTAAAGTGGCCGTCGGGTGCCAAAGTGTGGGGTTAACTGTATCTATAAAACACTGTTTATTGTACTTGAAATACAACACTCTTTCATGAGAATTATGTGCTGAGGACTGTTCACAATATTTAATGGCAGAATTTTGTTTTTTACATGTACGTTCTTAGACATTTTACCTGATGGCAATGAGATGGACTATATCTGAAGCCACTCCAATTACAGAGAATGTGATTTTCACTCATTCCATACCCTCACCTTCACAAGGTGTGTCTTCTACACACAAATACAGCCTTGGAGGAGATGGGAGGCAAAGCTTTGCTGAAAACCAGCAAGTCAAGTGGAAAACTGCAGTTAAGGCAGTGATGAGAGGGAGGCATCCTGATGATGTATCCCTGTAGATTGCCGCTCTGCATTTCTAGATCCCCAGTTAAGAGATGTGTATATATAGCGACCAGCCTCTACACTACCCAGCTTTGCCTTTTTGCTATTGGCTGCACCTAAGGGCTTTTATCAATGACAACAAACAAAGTTGGTGGTCTTCTACCTCTTGCTAGCTGTAGGAAAAAAAAAAAAGTGACATAATTTTTCACAGCCTGAAATAATTGTGGAAGTACAGATACTGGTTAGGATCACTATGAATTATTAGTGGAAAAGTGGGTCTCAGAAGTACGTTACATGTGAAATATTTTTCGTCACTTGAACATGTGCCGTCCAGAGCTGGCCCTGTTCTAGCCGTCACAGGGAACAAACATTTCACATTCACAGATGCTCCCAATTTGGTGCGGTTTGGAGTGTAATTTAGATCAAACGTCTCCATGTAAATGAGTCAGGGTTTCTTAATTAGGTGCCTCTAAAGCAAAACCTTGGACCACATCAGTAGGTGTGGGTGTGGTGCCCACAATACTGGAATCTTTCCTATAGACCAGGCACTTAGCATCATTCAAATAGAGCTTTTTTTTTTTTTTTTTTTGGTTGTTTTTTTTTCAGGCAGTAATAAATCTGCAGATGGCATAGACAGAAAGACGCTACTTCAGAAGAGCTGTCTAAAAACACTGCCTCTTTGGCAAATGCCTTAAAGTAGGTCATTCTGCTGTGATTTAGCTTTTTCTTTAGATTTGATTGCCAGCTTTTTGTTCCCATTACAAGTAGGGTGCATTCCAGTCCACAGACTTGTTCTTAATTTTTCCAACTGGTATTTGTTTACTAGGATTTGCAGATCTTCATACGAAAATGGCCAATATCCTGTCACAGTGCTAATCATGCACTTGACCACAAAGAGAAATGGATCCTGGTGATAATCTGGCAATGCTGAAATATTAAATGCCTTAAACACCCAGTCTTCCTGCAGCAAAACTGCGCTGATTTATATGGGTAGGTTTGTCGAAATAATTGTCCCATCTTTTATACATGTGAAAAGAAGAGGTGACAGGATGTAAATGGAAAACTTTTACAAGCCATATAGCCATTTGTATAGATATTCAGGTTATCTTCTTTTATACTTGTCATTGTTTGTGTTTTTTATAGGAGGAAAAAATCATTGGGTCCCATTTCCCTATTGAGGCTTCGGGATTTACATGCAGAACCCCCTGCGGCATTAATGAGTTACCTGCATAAATCCCCTGGCAATCGATGGGCATATAGACCTTGTTTTGTTTTATTAATTATTCCTCACAGAACCTTGACACTGACATTAAATGAGGCCTTAAAAAAACTTGATGAAGGTCTTAAGGTATCTTTTACTGTTCAAATATTAGCATTGCAAAAACTATGTCTAAGGCATTATTCATTGTGTGGTACCACAGGGAGGAAGGGATTGAAATAGGGCACAGAGAGTAAACTTTCTGGTCTTATCTCTTTATTGCCTAGAAGCCAGTTTTCCTAGGACTGAGTTATAATCCTGAAATTGTGATAATGATTAAAATAAATGTTAAGATCATAATGAAAAGGAAAGAAAGGAAAAAACACACACACAACTGAGTACATTGTTTTTTTCCAGATTGGAGTTGAATATGGTGTCTTCTCCACAGGCCAAGTTTTGTCTTGGCAAATTGTTGGTGTTTTCAGGTGAATTCCAAAATGTCAGTTAAAAAGACAGAAAAACACTGGGCTCTGGAGAGGAGATGGAGATTATTGGCTAGGTATATTGCAAGATGGCCTGGTAAGTAAGTACTTAAGAAACAGACTGGGAAAATGGTTTTATATGCAATTTTCCTTCATTCTGAGTAAACTTCTTTTACTCAGAAGGCCTGGGGAGTATAAGGTTCTGATTAAGTCAATGCCCTGGTAAAAAACACATTATATTATCATATGTCTATTAGCAGTAATCAAACAACACAATTAATATTAAAATTACAACAAACACAATGTTATCATCCTTTGATAATTTACAAGGGACTTTTGAATCTTGAAGCTCTCATTAGGAACTTGTGTTATCTCTGTGCTAGAGCAAGGTTATTAGATAAATGGGTAGTTATTAGAGATTTCTGACTGGTGAGATGACAGCTAATTGAAATTTGGTTGGATCCTTTTGGAGTGGAAGTTATTTATTGAGTCATGCTATTTGATGATATTCTTCAGGTTTTTGTAAAATGCCGATGATTCTGAGATATCTGTTGACTTTCTACTTTTCCTCCCTTTGCTGGTCAGTGATTCTGACTGTGCTTGTCCCTGAAGTGGTGTTTAACTCCATCCACTCTCTTCAGGCTCTGAACTCTCTTGGCAGATGCATCTATTTTCATGATTTGAAGTAGTTCCCCTAAAAAACTAAAGTTCAAATCTATATTTCGCCTTTAACATCATACTTTACTTACACGCTTGCTAAAATGATTTGTTAAATGCCTCTTGTTGCACTAGACTGTGCGAGTACAAAATCCAGGAAGAAATGATTCCTGCCCTCAAGGAATTACAGTTAGCCTGTATATGAGGAAAGGATTAATTGCAAGTTTGCAACAAGCTGAGTAGAGCTGTCTATGGTTGTAGAAGGAGCTTGTGGGGAGGAGGGCCTTCATCTCTTTGGTGCTTTACAGTTTACAATGGGTTTTTATTTACATGTACTTTGAGGTATAGGTATTGTAATCTCCTTTAATACAGAAGAGAAAACTGACACTGAGAAGCTGTGTTATTCAATTAAGGAGTCACCAACTCAGGGCACAAACAGGTCTTTAGGTCCTGAATCCAGTGTTTTTTTCACTTGGATCCCTCTTGGATTCAGTAAAATATCAAATATGTGGGCTGGACTCTCTGTTTGAATTTCTAATTGTGTTAGATTCTAATAACTGTAGATATTCTTGCCTTTCACTCTCTTTATCTCATTAGGTTTCACAGACACAGACACACACACACACACACACACACACTACAAGGTGGGTAAAGTTAAGCATTATTCCTATGTTAAAGACGATAAATCTGTGGCTGAGAAGTGAAGTGCAGGCCTAAAGTTATTCGGGAAGTTTATACCCAAGCTGGAGCTGAAATCCAGTTCTTTACATTCTCTCAATCCATCAGACAAACGTGTGAGGCACTTTCCACCCACAAATAATTCTTTCTAATTAGATTGATGACTGAATAATTTACATAGTTCTCCAGCTGGTTTTCCTATTCTTCGTGAATATATTCTCAACACAGTAATCCTTTTGAAACTGAAGTCAGTTCATGTCATTCCTGCTCCAAACTCCAGAACTGGCTCCCCCTTTCTTTGAACTGAGAGCAAGAGACAATTCCTCACCATGGCCCCCAAGGCCCTATGTGATCTGGCCTTGCCAACGGTGTGACTCCGCCCCTCCTCTCCCCTCCCTCCTTCGGCTTTAGCCATACTGGCTTCCTTGCTTTGCTGTAGCTCCGAGACCCCGAGACTCTAGATATTCTCTCTGCCTGGCATGCTTTGACTCCAGGTAGCTAACCACTTCACGAACTCCCTCCGCTTCCTCATATCTTTTCTCAAATTTCACCTGCTTCCCCCAAAACCCAATTTATTACTGCAAATTACCCCCACAGCACTCTTGGTTCCTCTAACCTGCCCGTTTTCTCTAGCTCCTCAGCAGCCAGTACCTTCCATTATGCTACAGAATTTCCTTGTTCATTACGTTTATTAGATTTATTTGTTTATGTTATATATATTATGTTTATTATGTAAACTCCATGAGGGCAAAGGGGGTTTCTGTTCCATTTAATCTATGTATCATAAGTGGCTAGAACAATGCCTGACACAAACTTGGTGCTCAAAGTCTATCGATGACCCAGTTTCTATGAGTGACATTTCTACTCTAGTTAGTCTACAAATTGGACACCCTGGCATCGCCTCAAACTCTTTCCAGTTATGCATCCATAACATCAAACCTATCAGCAAATTCTCTTGACTTCCTTTAATGTCTCTCTAGGAACTCCTCCCTTCCCACAGGAGGAGCTCCACAGCCAATGCGGGAATAACTGCTCTCTAGTCATGCTGAGACAACTGCCATTTCCAGCTTGGTTCCAGCCTCCTTCTTAAGTGCCTTCATCCCCAAATCCATTTTACATATGACCATGTGATAAATTGAAATACTTAAAATAAAAACAAAAGCAAAACTTACAGTCTTCTACTGCTTTATAACCTGTCTTGGTTCCCTATGACCTGAGACATCAGATTCCAGTTTTTCTGCCCAGCCCCATCCAGAACCTGCCTCCTCCCTGCACCTGGGCTCTCCTTCCCCTTTGTTCCCTGATCAGCACAGGCTGCTCGCGGCCACATCCGGGCTTCCCTTGGCGTTTCTTAAGCTGACTCATAGAACATCGCTGTGCTTCCCAAATCCCATCTGTGCTTCAAAACCTAACTTCATTGGAGACCTCTCAATGATTTTAGTCTATTTCTCCTTGTATATACTGTTTAACAGTCAATTATTCTGTACTGTTTTATTCTTAAGTTCTTTGCCCCCCCTTAGATTAGTAGCTCTGCAAAGGCAGAACCTTATACTTTTTTTTTTAATCTTCCCAACTCTCCCCAGTGTCATATGGAGCACAGAGTAGGCACTCCACAGATAGATACTGTTGATCCATTGATTGATGCTTATATTCTTCTCCTTCTTGTATATGTACTTCACTGTGCTGGCTTTAGATAGTTGAACACTTCGAGTGATATATTTTGAATGATATCTTAAATTTATATATATTTGGCAAGTAATAGCATTTTTGCAGCTATACTGATGAGCTGTATATTAGGATAAATGTATATTTAAACTCCAGCCTTATCTAGTTTATAGCATGTCTGAACATAGGAACCAATACTGCTTTCACCAGGGATTAATTAGGTTATAGTTTTTAAGCGTGTGTGTGTGTGTGTACGCATGCACGTGAGTATGTGTGTGTGTGTTTCTTTCCATATACCTAAAATAAATTCTATCATTAAAAAGTCACACAAAATGTAGATATAAGTACAAAAAGCACTTAGAAAGTAACTAGATAAAGAATATAATAATTAATCCAACCAATAATTAAGCCTTTAATGTTACATGCAAGCTTTAGCATGAAAGCCTCCATAACACACAACAATAAACTAAGTTTGCATAATATAAGCTAAAAAATGGCCCATTCTTTGATGTTTTTCGGCAACCCTGATTGTATTTTACAAATCTTTGAAATCCCTTCACTGTCCATTGGTCAAACTTTAAAGGTCTGCATTCTGCCATCTTGTCTTCTCTTAACCATCTTGAAAGACAGAGTTTTGTTCTTGGAAGGTCATCACAGACTGCTATGGGCTGGTGTGTCTCTGCCACAACACTAACCGATGAGTGAGAATACTACCACTGTTAAGAGTTGGCATCTCATCTATAAAACATGTTCAGGGACCAAATTCTGTGCTTTCACCCCACCCCCACCCCCCACACAACAGAAAAAGCCATTTTAAGAGTGGATTTTAGGAGTGGCTTGTATTATTTATTATTTTAGACTCTCCATGTTTCTGCTTCCTTTTGTTCCTGGATCAGATTAAAGTGAATCTGATTATCCTGGGTGTTAAATCTCATTTTACAGTTCTCTTTCTCTTTGCCCAGTCTCTACTCCCTTGGTTCACAGAGAACGTCTTCCCTCTTCCTTGTAAGAACTGCCTCCTGAAAAATGTGGTTCCCTGACAACCAGAACCTGGGAGCTTGTTCTCTATGTGGAATCTCAGTCCCCATCCTAGACCTCTTGAATCAGAATCTCCATTTTAAACAACATACTGAGGCAATTTGATTTGTAAGCACATTAAAGTTTGAGAAAACCTGAACTTTCTGCAATGCTTAGGTGGCAGTAGTGCTAACCATGGGATTAGAAGGCAGAAGAGCCCCTATAGTCCCCATTGTCCACCACTCGACCCCCTGGATGTCTTCCATTATTTGAATCCCCCCTCCACTTTAGTGGCTCAAAGCCCAGTTCCTGAGAATGGTGAATTGGTCACATAGCACCAATAGAGGGCACTCTTTTTTCCAGTCAATTAGTTGACAACATTAAGCTCTTCTGGGTTGTGAGAGGTGAGGCCTTTTGGATGGGCTGCAGGATGACAGCCCTTACCACTTGTGGTCATTAAAGTTCCCGTGGTGCTTTTTGAGAGAGAAGGCGTTGTTAACCTCAGTGTCCTGGCTGACTTCCAATCTGTGTAATTGCATGCAATCTACCTAAGTCTGCTCTGTAGTTTCAATTAGGTAAAGTATTGTTCACTTCTTGTACTAAACTGCTGTGTTTTGTGGCTACAGACTGCTAATTAGCTGGTGTTTTTCAGGTGGCTGCGTCGTGATGAAGAAAATGTATCTCTCTGGCCAACTCCCTCCAACCCTCACTATTTCCACCTCCCACAATCCCACACACAACCATATACCTGTTTTCTCCTATATTACCATTTCCTGGATAAAAGTGTTTTGGGATCAGAAATTCCAAGAGTGGGACAGTGAACATTTCCTTTCCCTATATAGCCACTTGCTTCTAGGCCTACCTAGCCAATTATAGGGCATTGGATAGGAATCTCATGGAGAGAATAGCACAAAGGTGGCGATGGTTGGATAAAATAGGCCTTCCTCTGCTAAGACGAGGGGTAAATTCTTGGGATTGCCAGGGAAGTATACATTACTTTATGAGTCTGGCACTCTAGGAATTGGATATTTTCAGTGTGATGTGAATGGAGACTGAGGTTAGAAGAACAGGGCATGCATTTTATTTCCCCTTTCTCACTAATTAGAAAAATATAGCAGAGTATGGAAACTACCCGTAAATGCCTATCTCTGGGGTGGGTGGGGGCATGTCGGACCCTAAACAGAAAATGTAGCACCAGGGGAGTGAATGGAATCCCTTTCTGATGACTCAAAGGTCAGTACCAGGGAAACACTTATGGTCTGGAATGGTAGTTGGAAATGAAAGAAAAATGGGAAAAGATGGGTAAACAGGGAGCCAAGATGACAGAGTTGTGGTCTAATCAGAGAAGAGATGCGTTTAAGAGTAGAATTTTTCTAGGATGTGAAACGACTACCAAAAAAGTGTTCAAAAGGAAAAAAAAAACAAATTGCAGTAAAGTATTACTTTGCATGTCTTTTCATCCTGTGAGTAAATTTATTCTGTTTTGATGTCCAAGCACAGAGACTCAAATTGATTAGGTAAAAATTCCGTTAGGGCAAGGGTAATTTCTTTTACCATTGAATGAATGAATTAAGTGAGTGAATAAATGAACAAAAGTGATAAAGGGAAGACTACTTTGAAGAAGTGTATATTGACTTTCAGTTCATGGAGAACAGGAAGAAAAGCAGTTTTAGTGCCCACGTGCCCGCACCTATGTCTCGTCTACTCTCAGCCATGGACCTGTCCTAAAGTGTTGTACTTGTGTCTTTGAGAATGGGAAAGAAAAGAAGAGCAGGGATTTCCTCAATCACATGGATGGACTAACTGAATATCTGTAACAGAGAGGCTGACTTGCCAATACCAGTGAGAAGAGGAGGGGCTAGAGACAAAAAGTGGGGAAGTGAGAGTGAGATTGAGATTGAGGAATGTGAACATTCCCAGAGCAGGCAGGAAGGTAGATAACAGAACTGAATAAGGTTCCCAGGTCCTAGGGGTTTATTGTTATCCTGGTAAAACTGTCTTCATTTCCTGCTCAGTGTCTATCATGGTAAGCATTCCTTATGTATTTGTATCATGCATAAATGGACAATGGATGATGTAGGTAGGTAACAATGCTTTGAAGATGAAGAGAGTTCTCAGAGTGAAGGCTGGAGGAAGGAATCTGAGGAGGAGGATGATATTGGGAAGAAAAGCAGAAAAAAAGAAAGGGGACAATGTAAGAGAAAATAGCCTGGTTAAGAAGAATGTATGACACAGAAGAAATGACTGGAAGTGAGAAACAGTAATCTCTATACAAAGGGCAATATTTCATATAAAGCGTTTAAGTTCTGCCTGTATTTTCAACTTCCTTTTTGGACATATTGACAAATTAACCTGAGGAAAAATTACAGACCAAAAACATGTCATTGAGGCAGAGATAAAATGCTTTAAAATTCTAATGTTAAATTTGAGCCCTACTGTTATGTAATTGGCTTCAAGGGAGATTTTCCCGGTGTTCTGATCCAAACAGTCCCTAAGCTCATTTCCTTGTCCCCTAGAGGCTCTCATTCTAGTTAAGCTGATGGTTTTAGTTGTGTGCCTCTTAAAGTCAAGGGTGGGTTGAGTCTGCCTTTGGCCACAGCCCAATTATTATTTATGAGATTTCCTCCTGTCTATTGCTAACATCCAGTCTTTTCTTAGCCTAGACAATGCAGTCTTGAGATCTGAAATCTCACATAGAATATGCACTTTTTCTTGCATGAGGAGAAAAAAGCCCAACAACATGGAAATGTGCAGCTACCCCGTGTTAACTATTCCTGGATGTCACCCTGCAGCTCTAATTTCTGCTTTCTCCTCTGCATTCTGGGTACTGCTGCCGGACTTGTCAGCACCTTGTCACGGCTTCCTGGTGCGTGGGCTACCATCGGACTCCGTGTTCTTCACAATTATCCATAAAAAACCCCACAGAATTCTTCACAAGTAACATATATATATGTGTGTGTGTGTGTGTGTGTGTGTGTGTGTGTGTGTGTGTGTGTATATATATATATATATATATATATATATATATATATATATATATATAAACAGGTCAAAAAAAATGAAGCTACTTTTAAAAATTAGTATCCTGAAGTGGGTGCTATTTGTAAATGCTGCTTTGTTGCCTCATCTTTTCCAGTCCTGCAACACTCTTTTGTTCGTGGTGTGACAAGGATGTGGCGAGCCAATACGATTTAACTAAATAATACACAAATGTCAAGGACACTTTCATGTCTCGTGTACAGATCAGAATAAATTACGCCGATGGAATGTTCTGTTTTCTTTTCAGGGAACAGCCCCACAGTTTACAAGCAGCTAGGCTGACAAGAAGTGGTGAAGACATATTATTAAAAGTAGCCTATTTTAATGAAGGGCTAAATGGCTCCGGATTTCACTCGGGTTCAAAAGACAGAGGCCTGGAGAAGAAGTGAGGCAAACAGCAATGAGACATCAGTCTTGTCCTGGAATTCTTATGGGCAGTGGGGAGAAAAATTAGTCCAGTAAGAAATGAAAATGAGGGAACTAGTTCTCAGAATTAAAGGTGAACCGAAAGGAGTTGGCAGCTGCCTGGACATGCCAGCCAGAGAGGCCATGGTATCTGATACACGTGACAGACAGAGAGACAACTGCAAAGCTCCCCAAACAACTTGCCTGAAGGGCTTGCCAGGAAGCCAGATGCTGCTTCTGGAAGAGAATCTTCCGTGGTTGGGCATCTGGGTTCAGTGCTTTCCATTTAAAGAGGAGAGAGAAGGTGGTAAAAGGCAGAACCACCACAGTCTTTTGAAAAACGTCCTCTTTCTAAGCGTGCATTTTTGCTCACACAGATGCATGCATTAATGAATGTGGACGTGGAACTTGTTTTTGAAAAGGACCCCTAAAAAATAAAACTTTCCCCAATGCTCTTTAGGTGGAAAACAATATGATGAGGGAGGGGCGAAGGGAGAAAGGAAAAGAGAGAGGAAAGACACCAAGAAAAGTCAGTTTACTAATTAGTTAGGTAATTTTACTTAAAGAGCTGGGATCATAGCTGGTGTTGAATTTAAAGAAAAAAACAGGGGTGGGAATTTGAGTGATGGGGCTGTCCCTCTATCACAGTTGGCTCGTCTTTCTCACTCTTTGTTTTACCATTCCTTCTTCCCTGGAAACACAGTGGAGTATTGGTATTGGCAGGAAAGCAGAGTGTGGTCTAGTGGACTGGAAATCAGGTGACTTGAGGTCTGGTTGATTTTTTTCCCCCTTTCCCTTTGAAGTTCGCTGTGTCTCTGCTCCATAAAACAGGGGAACCAAATTTCTTTGTGTACCTCATCGTGGAGGTCAAGCTTTTGTACTCAGCGTGCTTTTTTTTCATCCCCTAATGCTAAATAATTCAAGGTAGTGCTACGGAAGTCAATATTGGTTCTGAAAAATATGATGGACAGAGAAGTGGGGTTGACAGGAGACAGGAATAATAGAAAGTCTTCAATTTCGTAGTGGGAGTCATTACAGAAGATACAAAACTAAGTTTTTATATGCCAAGGTCTGTTACAAGTCCCATATAATCAAGAAATCAGGAGAATGGACAACCCCACTCTGGATGGCAGTGATTGATCTAACAGGCTCCAACACAGATGGGTGGTCACAGATTCCCTGACCAAGGCTTCCTCCATAAGCTCAGTCTCTTTTAGCATTCATTCTTCACTGTGCTCAGGGCCTCTGAACACGCAGTCTTAATATGAATATTGCTTCTTTTATAGTCAGAGCTGCTCTTCTCCTCATCATGATGAACAGATAAATATCAGGTGAGGAGAAAGAAATTTGAGAGGAACAGCTTACTAACTAATACCCTTAAAGTGAATTATTTCCTAGTCCTAGTCTGAAGTATATCAAGTATCCAAGATTTCAGTTGATGTTAACTGGAACCATCACTGGCTGTTCGAATCTCATATTCTTGCTCAATGAAGTCATGGGATTCCATTTGTTCAACAGAAATTACTGAACATCTCCAGTGTGTGGGACTCTGTACTAGGCTCTGGGGATATAGCAGGAATTGAAGTGACAGAAATTCCTGCCCTCCTACAGCCTCTGCTCTAATGGCAGAAAGCACAGGTCACTTCTTTGTAATTCCCATCTTCACCAATATTTTCAGGCTCTGACTATGCTATAAATAACATTTTTTTCTTCCAGAATATTATATTTATTCCTATGACTTTTTAAGAGCTAAAAGATGCAAGTAGCTAGTTATCACTAGAAATTCTGTCCAATGTCCTGTAATTACAAGAATTTTCTAGGCCTCCTTTGTAGATGTAACAGGTTTTTTTTTCTTTTCTTTTTTGATTAAATTTATTAGGGTGACAATGGTTAATAAAATTATCTAAATTTCTTTCTTTTTTTAAATTAAAGTTTATTGGGGTGACAATTGTTAGTAAAGTTACATAGATTTCAGGTGTACAATTCTATATTACATCATTTATAAATCCCATTGTGTGCTCACCACCCAGAGTCAGTTCTTCCATCACCAAATATTTGATCCCCTTCACCCTCGTCTACCACCCCCTTCCCCCCTTACCCTCTGGTAACCACTAAACTATTGTCTGTGTCTGAGTTTTTGTTTCTCATTTGTTTGTCTTGTTCTTTTGTTGTTTTTGGTTCATATACCACATATCAGTGAAATCATATGGTTCTCTGCTTTTTCTGTCTGACTTATTTCGCTCAGCATTACACTCTCAAGATCCATCAATGTTGTCACAAATGTTCCTATATCATCTTTTCTTACTGCCGAATAGTATTCCATTGTGTGTATATACCACAACTTCTTTATCCATTCATCTATCGAGACAAATAGTAACAAGTGTTGGAGAGGCTGTGGAGAAAAAGGAACCCTCATACACTGTAGATGTAATAGTTTTAACAACAGCATATAATATTAGTTTGGTGCAAAAGTAATTGCGGTTTAAGAGGTTAAAAATTGCAACAACCGCAATTACTTTTGCACCAACCTAATAACTGTGCACTTGCCAAGTTTTCTTTCTAGCACCATGTATGCCATTCTCAGATTCTCTTCCCAGTTTCTTTCTCTGCCAACCCCTTGAGTGTTAGCCATCCCCAGGAATCTGTCCTCAACTCCCTTCTCTCTTCACACTATCCCTTGGGGCTATTCATATGTTCACCCCATTACCATTTTCAAATTGATGACTCCCAAATTCATACCTAGCTCCCAATCATCTTTTCTGCATTTCCAACATATATTTCTTTTCTTTAATCAACTTCATTAATGAAATATAAGCAATGACCAAAGCATATCATGTCCAAAGAATTTCAACTTCTTTCATGTCTCCAATTTTGTCCCTTCTTCTATGTGAATTAAAGAAACCACCACTCAGCTAGTTCAGAACCTGGATACCATCCTGGAATCTTCCTCCTTCCTAACTTCTTGCATGCACTTTCCTGTTGAACCAACCTGCTTTATACCACTTGTATCCATCCCTCCCCCTTCCCTTACCCCCACCTCCCTTAGTTTGGGATCTCCAGTTCAGACTATCATACCAGCCTCTCAACTGGTTTCACTCTCTCTAGTGTTGCCCTCCTACAGACTATCACACTTATACATATTGTGATCTTTAAAAATACAAATTGCATCACTTCATCTCTGCTTCAGACCCTTCAGTGATTTACCTAATGTTTACAGAATGAATTTCAAATTCCTTATCAAAACACATAATGTTCTTTGCGATTTAGCTGCAGTTTACTACATTTTCAGCTTATGTTGTGCCACATTGTTTACGTTTTCTAATTCTCCAGTCATTCCAGAGAGCTCACCATTTCTTTCCCATACCATAGTTCTCCTCTCCACGCCTCTGTGTACACAATATTCTCTGCTTAAAGCTGGCCTGTTATCTGCAGAACTGACATCCGTAAAGATAGCCTTTGTCATCTCCTCTAGGAGGCATTCTTTGGTTTCTCCAGGCTAAACTTCAGCTCCTGCTTGGTGCTCTCATAGTGTTTTATGTTAGCCACCATATTTTTTATAACTGTTTATTAATTTACCTCAGCTAACTATAGGATACGTGAGGGTAGGGGTCCTCTTTTTATTTCTAGTATCAAGTTGAGGGGACAGCAAACTTTTTCTGTAAAGGGTCAGACAGTACATATTTTTGACCTTGTGCAAGTTGTTACGGTTACCTAACTCTTGCTATTGTAGCATGAATGCAGCCACTGGCAATACATAAATGTTTAGGTGTGTGTATGTATGTGTGTGTGTGTGTGTGTGTTTCAGCAAAACTTTATTGACAAAAACAGTTAGTCAGCAGACTGGATGTGGTCTGTAGGCCATAGTTTCTAACCTGTGAGCTAGTTCAGTGCCTGGAGTACAGTGGTCACTCATTTAAGACTTCCTGAAGAAATGGGTGGATATGACTTTATAGTTAATAAACACTTTCACAAGTGTAAATTTATTTGACCTATTTCACACATGAGCAAAATGGAGGGTTAGAGAAATTAAAAGGTTTTCTTAATGTTGTACAGTTTCTAAGGGCTGAGGCTGGGACTTGAGCCTATGTCTTCTGATTCCAAATTCTTGGTTCTTCTATTAGGTAAAAGGCCAAGATTCACAGTGGAGAAGGGTGGGACTGCTTAAAAAATTTACCTCTTATGAGAGAAATACCCCCATGGGTTGGGCCATGACTAACAACAGACAAAATGGTGATAGATGAGTAGTAACCATTTTAAGTTTTGTTTTGTTTCCCATTATTCAGTGGTTAATGTTACTACTCAAAAGTTAAATAGAAAGCTCTAAAGTAATAAGTTCACTCCTGTCTTAAAAACCTTATCTCCAAAAGCCTTCTCCAGAACAAGGATCCATCACTGGAAGGATCATTGAACCTTAGTCCCCAGCTCACAAACCTTATAAATCCTGTGCCAAGATGTCTCCTAAGTAGATGACATTTTAATGATTACTACGGGGAGTTGGGAACTATTGCTTCATCCTCACAATCAGAGTAATTAATTTTCTTAACTACCAGGCCAAACTCTGCCACGGGAGTCCAGTTGAGAAATTTCAGGCCCATAGGAAGTACATTAGCTCTTCAAAGTGATTAGGGTGCCATTTCAAATACACAAGCAAAGGAGCTATTAGGCTTCTGGCTTATTTCAAACAACTTGCAGCCTCTGTCCCTCAGGAAAAAAAAAAAAAAAAGAGAAAAAAAAGAAAATAACAATTTGCACAGGTTCCTCATTTTCCAGTAAAAATACTCACAGACTGCGAGTCGTTGGATATCAGGTATTGTGGTTGGGTGAGAGACCAAAGTGCACAGAAAAAGGGTGGCGTGCCAGAAGACAGCATAGAAAAACACAGCCTGCTCCAAAGCACACCAGAGCTGAGCATTCAGAAGCCTGACGGGAGGCAGAGAGCTTCACCAGCTATTGCTTTTAACGACCAGAGAGAAAGGCCAGGACTCATGGGTTTTCCAGTCCGCTCTTTAGCAATGTCTCATTTTCTCCCCCAAATATCAGAAATGCCCACTGTGCTATTTTAAAGACAGGGTGGACAAATTGTTTCCTCACCATTGTTTCCTCATACAACCCTTATATTTCTAGGTCATCATCATTTGAGTTGCCTTTGACATGCTTTTGTAGAATATTTTATTTAACATCCATGAAGACCACAGAGAAGCTTTAAATATCAGTTTACTCTCACAAAATAGCCACAGCTCAACAGTTTCGCCTTTCAATGAGGCATTCAACTGGCATGTTTCCATGAGATTTGTCTATTCAGCCATATCATTTTTTCACCTTGGAATTCTATGAACAGCTGGAAGATGTTCTTAGAGTCAATGAAAAAGGGAAGATTTTTTAGCTCTCCTTTCCACCTATTTTACAAAGTGCAAGTCTCCTATAAGGATATTTATTTGCATCTAAAAATCTGCAGCAAATATATTCTTCCAAGGCTATTTTTAAAAGTCAATGAGTGGCTTTATTTTGTAAGTCACCTCTAAAAGCCATCTGTGTTTCAAACAAGTGGACTTTCTTTGAAAGACCTATACCTACATGGGAATTGAATGTTCTTTTATGTCTCCACCCCTCAAATATTTGGGATTGTTTTGGCTTTCAGAATGCATGCCCCAAAGTAAATCTCACTAGCAAGTGTAATTTAGCTCTGTAGTTGTGTATTTATTTTCCAAATTTTCTGTAATTATATTATTCTTATCCTGGAAATAAAAATGGGGAAAAGACTTCAGCAATAGCTAGAACAGCTTCCTGATAGTGATAGCAAGAGGCATTCCAGAACTTCTAAAGGTCAGTGCCGGTTCTAGGTGGATATGCACTTGATAGGATTCAGGAGGGTTTACACTGGGGGTTTGAGGCATAGGATAAGGCCCTGTGGGCTTCAAAATATCTCACTAACCAGGCTTCTACAAAGTCGCTGAGCTGTGCTGCCTGGCAGGAAACTCTCTCTGTGACAAACATTCTGATAAGTGAGACAACAAGCAAGAGAACTGTCCTTAGGAAACTGCTGTGACAGGACGCCCTGGGGGAGCAGCACAGGAAGACCTGTGTCTACCTCCAACCTCCTCACACCTGCTGAAGAGTAAGCGAGACCGGCTTATTTTAGCAAGCTCCCATTTTTAAGGTGCAAAGAGTTGAATCTGAGAACATGGGTCATGGTGTGAATCAGGTAGATGGGTGGAGAGTTAGTGACAGAAGGATTGGTCTGGGGAGTTCACACAGGGATTGGGCACGGCATGGTAGTGTCACATGGTATGTCAAACATGTGGAAACAGCCACATTGGGACTGTGGAAACTGGCTGAGTCAGGCCAGCATAGATACTGGTTTTGGGAAAAGATTCTGTGGTGAGATAAAGAATTTTCTGGAATCCAGGAAATTTGACAACCCAGCCTGTGCAATTCTTCCTATATTTATGTCATTAAAAGTTATTTTATATATCTCTCACTACAAAAATAATACCTGTCAATGTATAATGTTTATCTAGGACCTCATATGGGCTATTAAAAGGATTATTCATTGACTCCTCATCACAGAAACAGGTTCTGTTATGATCTCTACTTTACAGATGATAAAATGAAAGCTCAGAGTTAAGTGGCTTATTCAAAGTTACACCTCCAGTAAGTGGCAGAGTCAAGACTCAAATTCTAGTCTGCCTAACTCCAAAGCCTGTTCTCTTAAGTTCAGTGTCTCCTTCTACACTGTTAGCAGAAGAGGAAAAGAAACACATGAGGGAAAAAAACTTCTTGTAATTCAACAAATAAATAAGAAAGAAATATTAACATCCAGCAAATATCTTCACAGTGTTTTCCAGACATGAACTAAGATTACCTCTCAAAAAGTATGAAGATTTGAAAGGTTTCCATTTTTGACACATATTCCATGGGTGGCTGTCCCAACATGCTGGTTGGGATGTCCCCACCAGCAGGATGTAGAGGACTTGATCCAATACACATCTGACAAAATGGGATTCATCCTATTTCATTAGTTTTCTATGACCGCATTTTCCTCTTCTCCTTCTCTGCATTTGCAAAATAGAGAAAAGGGTGCCCCCTTCTAAACAGTATCTCTTCCTGCTTTTTTATTATTGTCAGAGGGACTTTTTTCAGTTACCCAGCTCTGAAACCTCAGACTTCCCTCCATGGCTGACTGGAGATGGAGGATAAAGAAATGAGAGAAATAAAAACTAGGTGGAGTTTTTCTTTGAAAAGTCTCCAGATTTGGACCATTTCTTTCCATTTGATGTTCAGTATTCCAATCCAACTACAACTCCCATATGGCCTCTTGGTCTCCTTTTTCCTTCTATCTCGTTCACCCATGCAATTGTTTCAGAGATATTTTCAATGGTTCTCTATTTCTTATACAAATCTTTTGCCTGGCTTCATCCTCCAACTACAACCTATCAGCAAGGCAAGTAAACCTTGTCTTTCCAGGTCCTCCTTCCCATTAACTTCATTTTCACTTTGCCTCTCTGCCTTTCCAAAGAAGCAGTTAAAAGGAAAATGCATTTGACAGTTATATGTTATAGAGATAGAACTTGCCCTCTATATGATGATTCCCCAGGTACCCCAGGACCTTCCAGTGCTTAGAACTGTAATGGCAATTTGTGAAAGTGGCTGTTAATAAAGTTTCCTAGTTGATGGCATTTTGAAAAGCTAACATTCTAAATTCCAGGTCTTAAGCTATCATAGCAGAAGGATAGAACTTGACCTTGAGTTTGATCAAGAATGAGGACTCTGGAGTCAGAGACTATTTAGCCTCTGCAGCCATTGTGTAAGCTTATGCTTAATATAATCACAACCCTTTTAAAATTCTGCCTTTGTGGCCAAAACTTGCATTTACCTTCTAGCCCAACTGTGCTGTATTAAGCTTTCTCAGTTGGTAGTTGCACTGCTTTCAAGGGAATGTTTAACTCAGAGCTCTGCAAAAATGGAGTTCTATTCTGTTGGCTGTAGAGTACGTAGGTCAAGTGGAATTTTTGGCACTTCATTACATTCCCTGACCCTCACTAAACAAACTTCAAAATATATATATTTGCAACAATTTGGAATAAACACTACATACAAGTGTTGATGGTAGATTTTCTGAAGAACTACCAAATGCATCAAGACTAAGGAAAACATTCTAATGATTCTTTCAAACATGAATATATTTAAATTCTCGTTAAACAATCTTCTTATTTAGTCTTCTCAGGCTTTGATGACATGCCACGGTTGGCTGTTTATCAAAAACGTAGCAAGAAATGCTTAACAAGATATAATCATGTGCACACATTTGTGCATAATTAAACCCAGTTTATAAATCAGTGCAGGGTTGAATATGGTCACACCACTCAAGAAAGGTTGGTGGCTAGCAAATAACACTTTTCTCTGCATCTACAATGGAAAATCCAATCACATGAATGCTGTGAAGGCGATATAATAATCTGATCTTAATCTTAGTTTAAAAATTTATTTTCATCTCTACTGAATTGAATTAAAGTTCTAACAAAATTAGGAAATTAATTTAGATATAAGAAACACTATCAGGCACTAACTGTTAACACTAGGGATGTAGGGCATGAAGGTGGAGGATTCTCAACCTTCGAAGGTTGTTAATTGGCTGGATTCTCATCTGCGTGTTTTACTTTTTCCAAAGGAGGATTTAGCTGACTCTCAGCTTCTTCATCTTATAGCTGTTCTTTCAGTTGGGGGGAAAAAAAGGAGGAATAATGGAGACAGAGTAATTGATATTTCTCAAGATCTCCAAGACTAGGTATTCCACAGCGTTAAAGAGTGTCCTTTTCCATTTGTTTTATGACTTTGTCCAGTTAAAGTTACTGAGATAAGCACTCCAGTATTTACTTGTAACTTGAAGCCCCTTTCATGGTGTGACTGGATCCCAAGAGAAAAGAGTTAAACATTTGAGGAATGCTTACCTCGTGCCAGGCATTTTATATGCATTATCTCATTTAATTCTCATAACCACAATATATGGTTGATATTATTTAATCCGATTTTATGTGCTTGAGAGCATAAATGGAGTAAAGTATAGAACAAAGATTTGACTCTAGATCTCTTTCTGTTTCTTTAAAGCACAAGATCCTATCACTAAATCACACCAGTTTCCCACTGTAGCCAGTATGTGAAGGTGACAAGAAAGGACATTATAACAACAAGGGATGTTCTGAATTTTGACATAGGTTCCCCTCTGGGAGTAAACTGAGAAAGAAACTAATATGATGAATTAGATTAAAGCATGTTACCTAATGCAGTGACTGGTTAAGCAAATTAGGGACTATCCATACCGCAGAAGACTATGTCATCACTGGAAAAAATCAGATAAGTCTGTCTAATGAAATTGAAGTCTGTCTATGAGTTCCAAAGTATTTCAGAATAATATATACTGTATGATGCCCTTTAACGCATTAAACAACCATACACTCATATGTTTGTATAGGCTGAGAAACAGGTCTGGAAAGATATATACAAAAATAAAAGTTACTTTTGCTCAGCAGGGTACAAGTAGGCAAATTTCACTTTTTAATCAAATTTTCTTCACTGTTGCTTACATTTTTTGTGTGCAATTATTTATATTACATTCACAATTAAAATTCATGTAATGAACTAGTTGAATGATCTGTAGGAATGACTTGACCCAAGGAACGGATGATTAAGGAAATTTAATCTCACAAAGGCAAAGCTGACCAATATATTTGAAACTCTATCAGGCTTCAACATTACTATATGCATATGGTGAAAGCTGAAACCTCATCACTTGCATTGAGGTCTGCCTTATCTGAGTAAGGTGTTAACAGAGGGCAAATCAGTAACAGTCATTTCAAACTTAACAGGTCCAAAATGGAACTCTCCAGTCTGTTCTTCCTATTCAATCTCTCCTCCTCCAGTTTTACCCATCTGTGTACCACTACCATTTCTCCATTTGCTCAAGCCAGAACCCTACGAGGCACATTTGATTTCTCCTTTTCCTTCCCCCCCATCCCAACCAGCAGCAAATCCAACCTTACCCACCTCCTTTCTTTAAGGGCACCACTCAAGCCACCATTATCTCTTGCCTAGACTACTAAGGTTGTCTCTGAATAGGTCTCCCAGCTCTCATTTTTGCAGTCCACTCTCCACATGGCAGCCAGAGTGATCTTTTATACTCCCTAAATTTAGCTCTGTTTGTGGTTCTTCATTGTGTTTACAATGGAATACAAATCTCTCACTGTGGCCTGTGAGAACCTATGTGATCTGACATCCATCTAATATTTGTGACCCCAACTCCTACCACCATCCTCTCAGTTCACTAGGTTCTTACCATCCTGGTCTACTTTCTGCTTTTCAGATACATCAATCTCTTTGGATCCTCTGGGTTTTTACACTTGCATTTTTTCTGCTTGGAATAGTCTTAGCTGTTCACATGGATGACACCATATTAATCTGAGTTAACATTTTACAGATGAGGAAATCAAATTTCAGAGAGTTTAACTTATCTGTGATCATAACACTTGCTACATGGCAGGGCTGCGTTTAGAACTCGTGTCTGAATCATCTCATGCTCTTCCCATTATACTATAAAACAGTAAAGATGGCCCATCGCAGGGCTCTGGTTACAGTTCTGACAATCAATCAACAAACATATGCTTGTTGAAAAGGCCAGGAAAAATAAAATTCATTCAGAAAGTTCCTTCTGTAACTTCTCCTTCCTACTCTAATACATTCTCTAGCTTCTGAAGGACTTACATCAGTGAAAAAGGAAAATCTGAGATTGATGCATTTGGAAACTCTTGTCTTAGAGATTTGAAATGAAATGTCACTCATTTAGGAAACAAGTATATGACGACACAATGAGAAACCTTTACAACTTACTTAGTTAGATGTCCAAAGAGAACTTTCATGGTGTCACGATTTGGTGGAGGGAGTTTTTGTACAAGAGACTTCATAGTTTCAATTCTTGTGTTGTTATCTTGCTTTTCTGAAAAAAAGAAAAACAAACGTGAGAAGGGATGAGATTTCCTAAGGACATGCGGGAATTTTCTTAAGAAATTTCCGACTAAGACTTAGCAGCTTAAAGTCCTACTCAGCAGCCAAATGGAAGAGGTATAGTCAACATCGTTTCACGAAGTGGCTTCATTTTGACTTTAAATTAGATCGTGGTAATATGAAAGCAGCCACATTGTGGCTCTGAAAGGATCTTCCTGTTAAGATCAGGTATTGAATCAGTACTTCTCACAAGTGTTTTACCATTTTACAAGGTATGGTAGGATGAATAATGGCCTTGCAAAGGTGTCCATGTCCTAACTGCTGCAACCTGTAAATATGTTACCTTCCACAGCAAAAGGGATTTGGCACATGTGATTAAATTAGGGATGTTGAGATGGGGAGATTATGCTGGATCATCTGGGTGGGCCGAGCGTAACCACAAAGGTGATTAAGAGGGAATCAAGAGGATCAGAGTCAGAGAGAGAAGGTGATGTGACAAAGGAAGCAGGAGAGATGGCTATGTGATCAAGGGCCATGGGCCAAGGAATGAAGACAGCCTCTAAACACTGGAAAAGGAAAGGAAATAGAAACTTCAGAAGGAAAACAGGCCTGCCAACACCTTGATTTCTGCCTCGTGAAAACAATTCCCATCTTCTGACCTCCAGGAATGTAAGGTGATAGATCTGCATTGTATAAAGCCACTGAGTTTGTGGCAATTTGTTACAGCAGCAATAGGAAAAACACACACAAGCTCACACATCATATCTGATTCAATTACCAATGTTCTGTTTGCTTGATTTTGTGGAAGAGTAAAGGATTTTTAAAATTACTTTTATGCTATCATTTTTCCCTAACATATTTTGGTTTTGCTATAAATTAGGAAAGTGCAAAAATAAAAATTGCAAGTATAAAACCTAGTCATATACATTTTTAAATAAATAGGAAGTTCTTCAAAACTCCATACCACATAAATTGCTTTCCTTCATTTCATTTCTTTTTTTTTTTTTTTTTTCCTTTATGGGCATGGATGGCATAATAAAAATTGAGCTACTTAATGCACTATGGAATGCATCTGACCATAGCTTTAATGAGGGCCTACACTTATATTTATTGAACTTAAACACTGTATATATATTGATTTAGGTGATTTTCCTTTTTATACTTTAACTTCTAGCACAGAGCTCCTGATGATTCTAAAGAGGTCGCCACTGTAAAAGATGATATATAAGAAAATAATGTGTAAGGCACCCACCCACCCATTCTCTTGTTCCTTAGCAAGACAATCCCATTGTTGAGGGAATGGCAATATACCCAGCTAAAAGAGTTCATTTCCCAGCTGCCTTGGAAGCTAGACTGGCCATGTGACCAAGATTGGCCAATGAGACTTAAGTCAAAGTATTATGTGGGACTTCTGGGGAGACCATGTGCAGGGTGCTGAGTTAGCTTTTTAGTCTTTTTACCTTTCTGCTCTTTAGAATGTAGACAGAACAGTTGTACCATGAGATGACCTCGAGAACTGAGGTCAAGCAGAATGGAACACACAGCTGGAGCCGTCAGATCAGTCCTGTACTCTGTCTTTACGTTTCTTTAACATAAGAAAATAAGCTCTTGGGTACTGAAACCTTAATGCATGGTTCTCTGATACTAAAGCCAAACACAGTTTCTAATACAACATGCTTCCCAAATTCCAGTTCATAATCACCTGTTACTAGGTGTATAAACTCAATATAGTGAGTAAGAAAGAGTTAATTCAGAAACTGCCAGTTTTTCTAACGCACCTCTGGGGGGAGGGGGGTGATGGAAATTATAAGGAGTTATAGGAAAATATCCTGAAGAAGATGGTATTTGGCTAAAGTGGGATGGGGGGTAATCTTCCTAGTAGAATGGTGCTTGAAAGCTTGTCTTCTTCCTCCTAAAACCACAAAGTTCTATAAATAATACCTCCCACAGTCAGAGCTTTCAAAATTGCAGTTATTCTTAGAAGAGTTCCAACATAATATAGATTGGACAACTGCAAATAAAAGAGACAAAAGGGAGAGGGAAAGAAAAAAAAGAAAAGCCAGTTGTAACATCATAGCAGGCAACAGTGATGTTGCTGTATTATCTTTCTGCCACATGAGTAGACAGATCCCTTGAAGCTTAATGATGGTAAGACAATGTGATGCTTCATAAGACCAGTTGGCACCTCTGGGATTCCAGAAACTCAGGAAGTGGTACGGTATGCCCAGGACAGAGCTCCTAGGGATACTTGCATACCTCGTGTCTAGCCATCTGAAGCTAATGCCATACACCAATGGTTATATACAAAGATGCAGCCCATGCTAGTAGTAGAATTTACCTGAGGATCTTGTGAACCACTTGGTTCAGGCAATAAACATGATATTAGAAGAGGTGAGAGGGGAGGGGAGGAGAGGAGACCTTTCTAATGTTACTGAAATCTCTGGCCATAGTAATGATCAAGTCAACATCAGAGTCTCCAAAACAGCAATCAATTGCCATTAAGGTCCACAGAAGTAGCAGTCATACATTAAGCTGGACAGACAATAAGTAGGGAGTGGTCCAAATGATTATATCCAGCAAACCTCAGTTTTCAGGAACGTATGATCCAGTCAAGGGTGCGTTTCAGAAGGGTTTGGGGTTGCTTAATTGAAAATATTTGAATTTTCAAGGTCTCTATCATGGTGCTTGGGTAGGAATTAAAACTTACACTTAGCCTCTTTAACCACGAGGTAAAAAAAAAAATTATAAACTTCCCTAGACAGAGTCAGTTCTCCTTCTTCTATATGCCATTGCCCTTAAGACATTCTATTTGTACAACATTCCACATAATATTTCCATGGCTTGAATGCCTGCTAATTTCTCCCATGAAAGTAAGAGTTTTCCTCTAAAGCTAGGCAGCCCTTATACTGGCATATAATGGGTTAAATGAACGAAGAAAGAATAAGTGAACAAATCAAAGACATGAGCATGAATTGGAATAGACAGACCTTGGTTTGAATTCTGTAACAGCTTTTTATTAGCTGTGTGGTCATGGATAAGCTTCTTATTTTCTTTGACTAATATCTAAAAGGCCAGTTTTATGGATTAAACAAGGTAGTCTATAATGTACCTAGCACAGTGACTAGTAAAAAGTAAGTACTCTGTAAATGTTCACCCATTTCCTTACCTTTCACCTTTTTTTGAGGCTCATTCTGGGTCTGGTTCTCCTTTCATTTTCAGCAGTAATTATACTATCTGGCTGCAGTGAGCATTCAAAATGTAGGTGCTAATACTTGAACTGAGTCGGTGCCAACTGGTGACAATACACTTGCTATGGTAGCCAGGCATTTCACAATACTCAATACTTTGTGATAAGCTGACAGACTGATGACCTGATTGGTGAGCAGTTCAGTTACATACGAGAATCCTTATAAAGTATCTGGTGGTTTCCATGTCTGCTTGTAAGAAACATCCTACAGGAAGGGTATTTATAGAAAAAATTTGTTTCGTTTCTTTACTTTCATCCACACTTGAGGAATTGGACAATTGAATAATGGTATATACATGTTCGTGGCTAAGTTATACATACATGGAGGGGGAACTAGACAATGGCTTAGAGATGGCTGAGATATTAGTAAGGATTTACTTATTTTACAATATCATCAGAACAAATTCTTTGAAAAGGTTATAGGAAAGCAGTGGTTTCCCATTCAAATCAATACCACACCCACTCTTCCATAGCTTGCAAAATCAGGAAATAACACAAACACTTCTAAGTGGAGGAACATCTAAAAATATAATTGGAAACATTAAAATCGAAATGACACCTTTTCAGATCTGGTTTATTGATGTGTCATATTAGGAATTAGAATCTGCATACATAATACAGGAGTGGTTAATGAGCTAAGATTCATACATGGCTTACTAAAGATGTGTCAACTGTCTTCAATTGATTCAGTGAGCATCTGAAAGACAGCATTTTCTATTAATATTTCTCCTTCAGCATATGGTTTCTCACTACTGTGAAGTATTGAGAGTTTTGAGAAGATTTGAGATATCTCTGAGTTTTTTACATTATGACTAACGGGGGAAAAAGAAACTTTTTCTACATGGGGAATTAGAGAACCTCTTAGGTAAAATGTATACTAAGAGACTTATACAAAATTTTTTCCAATAATAATAAATTCCATAATTCTTTCCCCTTTCACTCCCATTTGCTTGTATCTTTATTCCCTAATGACTTATTCTGTATCTACTCTACACTCTTTAATACCTCCATTTTAGTTCCCCACCCAACCCATATCCTAAAACTCTTTCCAAACTCTAAGCTGTGAACCCATAACTGCACACAAAACCTTTCTGTAGGACTTCACTTGGGCCACCCAATAATGAAAAATATACATAATGCACATGTATACATTAAAATAGTAAACTGTTTCTTACTGATGCCCACTCCTCACCCTCTTGGCCCCATATTCTCAAATGACACTGAACTGTGTTGTAAATGAGCTTCTTCAGAAACAAGCCCAAGCTACTTAGAGAAGTAACATCTCCTACATGATGTAAAATAGCCTTTAATGTTATGATAAGGATGTGGCTTTATAGTTTTCCCCTGATTCACGGTTTTGAGGACACATTTTTTAAAAATATGGTTTATGATAGTTACATTTGCATTTATCTGCATGAAATGTTGCCACTAAAACAAGGACATTTACAACCGAATGTCTTTTTGCAAAGAGATAAGATAAAGTTGTACAGCGATGGAAAGAGTTCTGTGCTGTGCAGAACCCTGGACCTGATGACCCCTGGACACTTCTGGCCTTATCATCCATGCATTTATTATTCTTAACTTATTTATAGCTACATGTGGAATCATATTTCAAAATTAATTCTGCTTTGTTATATAGGTTCACCCAGAGGAAGAAAAGACCAAATTCTCCCAAGTAACCAGTGTATCAGGAGCACTTTGCATTCTATTTATCTGTAATTTTTAAAGGACAACTGTACTCCTTTGTCTTAAGGAGGTCAATAGTATCACAGCTGTTCTGCCTGTGAAAGTTATTCTGGAATGTATAATGCATCCTGTATGAAAAAAATGGTAGGCACTTACATGTCAGGGCTATATTTGGAAGAAAGCAGTTTAGTTTCTATCCGGTTTATACTTTTTATATTGTGACCATTTCAGCATTTAGAGACTGTCCTGGCTTATAGGATGAATGAATATCTTCAGAGAACATTTTATGTGTTCAGCGTACCCTGCAACTGCTTACAAATCTTTTAGGATATGCTTTTTAATTACACAACTTGAGTTAGGGGTTAAGGAACCATACAAGGCATGGCAACACCTGCTTGATAAATTCCTTTAAATAAATTACATTTACTTTAGGGAGAGACTCTCCAGGGCAAATTCAAGACTCACACATATACAAATAGACACATGCTTCAAACTCATGTTATATATAAGAGAAGCAATATACTGCGGAGGTGTCTAAAAGAACTAGGTTAGAATTCTTGCTCTGTTATATTATTTGGGGCAAGTTGCATGAACTGTTGACACTTCCAGTTCCTTACCTAAAATTACAAAAAAAACCCATATACATAGCTCATAGCATTGTTAGTAGAATTAAATGTTTCAGTGCACATAAATGTACATATAGTAAGTGCTCATTAAATGTAAGTACCCTTGCTGTTCAAATCTTTTTTTTGAATCATCCTTTCTCTCAGCCCCGACACATGATTACTCATAGTTCAAGGCTGTTTCTAAAATCACTGGAAGCCACAAATTTCACTCTTTAGTATTCTTTCCTAAAAACAGGAACAGCCCACAGTATGTGGCACTTTTGTAAATACATAGACTGCTGCCCATAATCAAAAAGCATTTGGTTATAATCATAAGTAGATACAGTGTATCATAAATAGATGTGTCATTATATCATAAACAATGGCCTTCAGGCTAACCTGTGGTTGGACATTTGCACTTTTTCAAGATTCAGTGGCCCCCTTAACCCCCCCCAAACCGGAAAAGTCATGCTTTATATTTAATTAAAAGGAAGGCACGTTCTCAATGCCTGCAATATCTGGTACATTTGACATTAGGTGTTGAGAATCTATGTCAAAACAGTTCAACTTGACAACAGAGGTATGTAACTTGCAGCAGGAACTGAATCTACTTGACTCACGTAAGACCTCTTTCTTTTTCTGGTGGGGATCACTTGAGAATTAGACCTAATCACCTCACTAGCACACCAGACTTTTCTTGTATTCAGTTTCTCTTTCTAGGAGATGTTAACATTTTGTCTGACTTTTAAATAAAGAAGCCCTTTTAAGAAGAATTTTTAAAATGGACTTAACTTCCCCGAATAAGTGTCAGTAACAAAAATGCTTTGGCCCCTGGATTGCCAGACGTCCGTGATTCCTTGACTTGTGAGGAAAGATTTAGGATAGTGGCCAATTTAGCATCATTTCCAGAGGCCATTTCTGGTCCTTGTTCTGGAGGAGTTAGGCCAACCATAGAACGCTGTTAGGAACAAACCTAATCTTAAGTACCATCTCTATTTCTTTCAGCTTCCACTCCTACTCTCTGGCAATAAACAGTTCAAAAATCATTTAAAAAGAAAATAAATTTATCTATTTCTTAAATCATTTTAAAAGTATTAAACACATACAAGGTCTGGCAATTAAGTTTGTGAATTTGTTGCAACGATGTTGCTAACCTTTTTTGCATATCAGAAGGATTATTCATTATGAATTTGTATCAACTGGACAAACAGTTAACCAAGTTTACTATTTGGAAGTGCTGGAAAGGGTGAGTGAAAAAGTTAGACCACCAATTCATAGCTTTTTGCCAATTTATGGCTCTTGCATCAAGACAATGCACCAGCTCACACAGCACTGTATGTGAGGTAGTTTTTAGCCAGTGAACAAATAACTGTATTGGAACACCCTCCCTACTCACCTGATCTGGCCCCCAATGACTTCTTTCTGTACCCAAAAATAAAGGAAATATTGAAAGGAAGACATTTTGATGACATTCAGGATATCAAGTGCAATACTACAGCTCTGATGGACATTCCAGAAAGAGTTCCAAAATTGCTTTGCAGGGAGGACCAGGCACTGGTATTGGTGCATAGCTTCCCGAGGGGAGTACTTTGAAGGTGACAGTAGTAATATTCAGCAATGAGGTATGTAGCACTTTTTCTAGCATGAGTTCGTGAACTTAATTGTCAGAACTCATATACATGGTTGAAGAAAACAAATATATGAAGGCTTATGTGCAACCTTTGGCAGATACAAAGCTGGCCTCTATCATCTGTCATTTTACAATCCAGAGGGGCAGATAAAATACAAAATATGTCATAAGAGATGTTTAAATTTAAGACCTATCATAATATAAGTATCAGTGAAGTTTATCTCTTTCTTCTGACTGAAGGGATCCGCTAAGATGATCCTTAAATTAAGAAGCTTCTGAGGTGTCAGCTCATTATACCAAAAATAATTTTTTTTTAAATTTGAGAAATGCAATAAACAATAAATCAACAAATGTAAAATTTTGTTTAATCAATTTCAGAAGGCCTTCAAAATATTATTCTTAGCTTCTTTCTACGTCCCCAAATGTATTCAGAAAAGTATTAAAATTGCCTTTTCTTTTTCATGTAACTGTATCTATGTTATTCTAGGGACTTCTGGTGCACTGACCTCACATTGAGGGCAAGTATTCAAGTTTTAGGCTCTCAGTAATTTTTAATAAATGGTATTGCTTTGGTGTAATCAATTTTAGATGATAACATTTCCTAAAATTCACCAACCTGAAATTGTCTCATAAACCAGACTTCCTCAATTTAGCAACAATGCCCCCTCTTTATCTGACTTGAAGACTAAAGCAATGGCTGACACATCAGCAGCAATCTTTATAGGAAAAGCATGATTGTATTGTCCACCATAGAATTTCTTGTTTTCAAAGTAATTTTGGAGGTGTCATGGTGGCCAAGTACATTTCTGTAACTTACAAATGATACTAATTCATCCTCAGGCCATAGTTTGTATTGAGAAAATAAAGCTCACCAGTTTAGTGCTTTGAAATTCAGTTCTCTTGTGAGAATTTCCATTAAACTATATTTATTCATACATAACTAGTTTTACAAGCTTTTTTAAAAAAACAAGGTTTACCATTTTGGGTCATTTTACATCTTTCTAATCATAAACCAGCATTTCTTTTCAAATACTCAAGTAACTATTTATATAAAGCATTATCTTTGTACGTTTTCATAAGGGTAGAAACCCTACAAATACATTTCTAGATATGAAGTTTTTAATATAAGCGTCTATCTCCATTGGTAAACAAATTAAATTTTAAGAGATTTAGAAAATCTCACTTGAAAACAACTAGGATCTGTTGTGCATTTAAGACAAACACTAACTAAGAAATATTTTCCTCTGTCTTTTGGGTTAATTTTTTTTTTTTTTTTTTTTTTTTACAGGAAGCACATTAAACTTTATCCATACCCATTCATTTTGAACAAAAGGCCTCTGAAGAGGAGATAATGGTTAGCAAATGAACATAGTGTGGCCAGTTCATTTGACTTGGCCACACATTGATATTGAAAGCAGAAGAGAGTTAATACTACAAACATCGAAACCCGTTTAGAAATAAGGAATAAAATAATTTTATGATTCAGCCTTTTTTTTTTTTTTTAATTGTGAGACTATTGTAAAAGAAGAAAAACAGGCAACATGTGGCAACTTTAGTCAGCATTTCTGAACTGGGAATGATAAACACCTCTGCCTGGCTCTGGCATTTATCAGGACTGAGATATTATTACCACATAGAGTCACAGCATGGTTACTGTTATCATCGGAAAAAAGAGCCAGCTAATCTTAATGGTTTGTAAAGCCGTTACCTGCACTGGTCTGACATTTATCATGATCATTTTACCACATGGGTCCTACATAGCAAAGGTCTTTTATCTGGAAGGGACATCACTATGAATTATTATTTGCAGCTAGGTAGAAAATTGTATGTTGTAGATACCTTTTCTCATTATAAATCACATAGTCACATTTCACCATTTCCCCCAGAAAGCTGCTGAGCCCAGGTTTTTTGCCACAGCTTGCTTTCCTCTCTCTCTCTCTCTCTCTCTCTCTCTTTCTTTATAGTTTCTTGAAAATATTAGCCATTTTTTTCATTAACATTCTTAATATAATTTTTGAAGAACTGCATATATGGTAGGTGAACATACAGACACACTTTCATTATAGTTAAGGGACATTCCTCTACATTCTGCAAAGGGACTGCACAGTACTTTAGAAATTGAAGTTGATAAACTGTCTACTTTTTTATTTTTATTTTTAATGCTTATTCTAGCTTCTGTCTTGGTGGTCAGATTTTCTCTGTTCTTGACCTCGTCAATAGGATATTTACCAGTAGATCAGACAAAATTTCTGATGTTTGATTTGAAATACTCAAAACCCTTATGCCATTTCTTGCCTGAAATTCTTAGCTTGGAAATATGTTCTCATGATGAGTAAAATATAGTTTTATTTTGTTAGATTGTGATTCTTCCCCCCCCACCCCATATTCTGTTTTACTGAGTTACAATGAAGTAGAAGGTTTCTCCAACAAATTTGTTTATAAAATTGCTTAGGTTGTATTCCTAACTATGTCCTAATGACATACATTAATATATAGTATAGGAGAAATAAGGATATTAAAAGGTATGATGTTTTAGAATCATGGGACTAAGTCAGTAAAGTGAAATGCATTAATTTGACAATGGAAAATTACAATGAAAAGCCCAAGTTGTTTACCATGGGGAAGAAATGAACAAATACACTCTTTTACAAAGATTGAGACAACCAATCTTCTGAAAGAGATATTTATATATTTTCTTCTTTCTCAAGTGTTCCATTAGGAAAAACAAGCCAGAAATTCTGCACTTTTATAATGAAGAGGGAAGAGAATTCTGTGCCATTTTTGCATTTAGGAAGAAATGTGCAAGAAGAATGTGACAATTTAAGCAAATCAAGATTGTTTCAAATGGATCACAAACGGGACTTTGTGGGCTATTTTATACTAGCATGTGAAGCAAACAGTAAATTTGAAAGGAGGATTTTCTCAATGGTCTAGTTCTGATGTGTTTTCCCATTTCTTTGTGTTTTTAAAAGAGGGTTGGATGTGGTGTTTAATATTGCTTTGACTCTTTTGCAAATGAGGTCTGGAGAAATATTCACACATGAAGGAAAGCTGATGTGCTGTAATGCTGACAGCAGCTGGGGGGATATGAATGGAGAAACCAGATTCCCAAGCCTGGATTTAGCAAAAATAAACACCTATCTTTCCATTAAAAAAACTTTACCATTATAAATGTTTTTGGGCATCAATAGCAAACCACTCTCCTTTTGAAGAAGGCAATATTTTCCTCAAATAACTCCTTTATATAGAGGGAGGGTATTAAGTACTTTAACCTGACATGTAGTATTTTGTAGTGATGTGCACTAGTTTGCCTACCTTGTTACATTTGGATTCATATTAATTGTTATATTATTACAAATTCCCTTCAAAAGAAACCGTTTCTGTTTCAGAGACTTGTGAGACATGCTTGGATAAATTTGGGGATGGGAGAGGGAGGGAGTGGTGGTGGAGGAGATCATTTGTGACATTAACTCCCACTTTTACTGCTCCGGAGGACTTGTACACACTTTGGTTGGGTCATCTAAAATTTAATTGTAAAGAGGTGGTCCAATATTCTAACACACTGCCTTATCAAAGGAACAAAGGCTACACGGATTTAAAACAACAAGCAACCCTTTTATTCTTCTTTAATTCAGAATGACTCTTTTGTTCTAGTTTAACATCATCCTGACATTATTGTCCCCCAAATACTGTAACCTGGGAGCATTTACCATAATTAGTGAGGGGCTTTGCTGCTTGGATTTTCCTCTTTTTCTGGGGGAACTGGGTGAATTGTTGAGTGCTAATGAAAGTCGGAGACTCCTAGTAGTAGTTGGAGCCAGGCACAGCGCGGGCAGACGCTTTAAGCTTCCCACTGTGCTGCAGTGCACGCCTCCCCGCTGTTATGTTTACCATAGTTTTAATGTCTGCGAGAAATTCCTGATGCAACCAAATTATGTTATGCCCTCTTGTTTGTCTAACCCCACCCCACCCCCCAACTGAGTATTCCTGTTGCCCCTGCCTATAACAGAAAGCTCCTTCTCAACTTTGTGGCCATCTTACTACTCAGTTCTTGCCATGAGAGCCCAGCTGCTTTGCAGCCATGTCTGGAGAATCATATATGGTCTATCTACAAGTTAAGGGAAGGTCACACACAAACTGTGCTCTACTTATGCCACATACTAACAGAGATCTTCGTCTCTATTGCATTTTAATTTCATCGGAGGTCATCTTAAAGCACCAAATTTAATCATCCAGCATTGACAACACTAGCGTAACATGCAAATGTACTTGGTGAAATGCACTGTCTTTAAAGAAATCTATTGAAAAATCTCAAACCATCACTGCAAGCTAATTAATGTATTCTAAAATAAAAACAACTAATCTGTGATTTGAGTTGATTTATCCTTTATCCTTTTCTTAAAAATGAATATCTCAAAGAGAATGACCATTCCATTGTATTGTAAATTGATGAATTCACCAAGTGTGAGGTACAGTGAAGTTTTTAATGAATATTCATACAACTCTTTCGATCCATTAACAGGGTGTAAAACAATGAGGATACACCTCATTCCCAGTTAGATAGTGGGGGGAAAGTGGAATTAATAGCATAAACAGCACTTGGGAAAGTTTAACTTTAATGTATCAAACTCCAGGTGCCAGAGTTTGAGGAAAATAACCAATAATAGCCATTTTTTACATATTTGATGGGACTGATTATGCAATGTGCAACTCTAAATGGCTTATAGCACATTGTAGCATGGTTCCATCCCATTGGCTACAGTAGGGTGCAGGCAGATGGATGACAGTGACAGGGAGAGAAGTGCTTTTGCTTAGCCGTGCGTTAAGATGCCATCCAGAAGCTCTGTGCACTGCAGACACTTCATTAGGATGCCAGGATAATGGTAAACTACCACTCAGAGTGACACCCCATTTCCTGCTTACTGAGCGCTCCAACCTCGGCAGATGTCAACAATCTCACAGTGCTACAGAGCAGACCTAACTTTCCAGCCACTTTGACTCCAATTTTTTCCTCCTAACAGTGCCATACATTATGTGCAATATGTAATGGCAAACACCTCACCGAAAACAAAATCTGCCCTGTTCGTTACGACTGGAGGGTTTTTTTTTTTTTCCTTTTAAAAGATGAGGGACAGTGAATTGGGCAAGAGAATATGTCCATTTCCTATTCTAACCTCAAAATTTCTTGTTGTGATTTCCATTTGCTAATCAGTTCAAAATGTTAATTGTGTGGTGAACTCTGATTAATAGTAGTTAAACTCTGATCACGGGGGATATGACTGTGTCTTTTAATTAATGTCCATTCCAAAGGTAAGAGATTGTAGAATTCTTTTGTTAAAGATTTTAGACTTAGTTTCAGTATGGTTCTTAGTTGTCTGCCAAGAAAAGGCTGACTTGAGCATCTGGATGATATTTCCTCTGCAAATGTATAACTTGGGGCCATTTGCACACCTCCTTCCCAGTAATTCAAGCCAATAGAAACTTTTTTCCCTACGGTGTAAAGTACAAAATTCTTTTTATAAAGAATCAAGGTGTAGTTCAGATAATGAAAAAATAAAACCCCCAAATGGAAAAATGTTTTGAAATGTATCATTACGATAAATGATTGATTTGCATTTTATGATTCTAAGCATATTCTTAGAAGCTCAAAGGGAATGCCAGGACTAAAAATAAATATACTTCTCTCAGGTCTGATACCATTTCCAGGTAAAGATGCAAATGTAAAGAAGAAGTCTTAGGCAGAGGTCACACTCCAAGGGAGAATTTGAATGTAAACTTTCAATGTGATATCCTCTAAGAAGAGGGGATGCAAATCTTGACTTTAGGTTTAAAATAACATCTGGTTGGCAACACCTAACCACCTCTTGGAACTTGTCAATAAATATGCTTGAAGACAAAGAAAATAGACTAGAGTTCTTAAAATAAACAGGGACTGACAGTCAACATGATGACAAAAAGTTAAGAGTAATTTCCTTTAAGACAGATTGAACTTAATTGAAAAATGCCAGTGGTGGGACCAGCTGTGCTATTGAACTATTGAACCAGAAAGCCTGCCTTTCTAAAAGCACATAGAAATATCCTTATCTTTCTTCAAGTGTATGATTTCAGAATCAGAGACTCAAAGTCTATGCCGACCTGAAAGGCTACTCTCCTTCTTACGCAGCTAATACTGTTGAGGAGTGTGAATGCTTCCTTCCTCCCAGTCTTTTCCCCTTCTAACTGTGGATTTTCCCCTTTCACCTGCAATAATTTAGGGATAGACATTTCCATAAAATAACTTCAGAGATTGTGAGTGGAAGGCAGAAATAATGTCCCAATAATGACACATACCACCATAGGAATTGTAGTCCCATATGTCAAACACAGAAGGGGTGGAGACTGGGAAAATTCTATTAGGAGTAAATTGTTGGAATTCTAGTGTTTCACGTATTTCATCTTTTAGAGTGCCAGTGAGTTAAGGATTATAGTGGGAGAAAATTTGATGACAGGATAGTGGGTCTATAAGACAATAAATATGTTAGATAAGAATAAATACAAGAGCTGTGATTATCACTGTGTCATCTGGTATAGCTCCAGAAGAAGAATTAGACTAGAATTGAAGCAGAGTGTAAAAGGTAATATACATACAATGTTGGATACCTTCCCACCTTTTGAGATGAGTAAACATAACAAAATTTTCAACAGTGCATTGCCTATGAGAAAACTCATTTCAGGTAAGAGAACAATGCTCAGAAGTACAGAAATCTCACAAGGACCATGAGCCAACTAGGGAATAATTTAGCATCTTCAGTAGAACTTGAAAAACCAAGAAGTCTAATGAAATACATTAACAAGCAATAAGGAGCAAACAGGGTAAGATGAAAAGATACTAAGATAAGATGATAAGGAGATAGATGGTGAAGAAAACAGTGTGAAAACTAAAAAGGCAAAACAAAATTAAATTAGCACTAAAGGCCAAATTGTCATTGCAGAAAAATTAGGCCAGGGATATGGACGACAAACTTGAGAAGCTTCTCCAGAATGTGGAAACAAAATAATGATAGGAAGGAGACATGCTGGAAGTCAAAGAATTGAAAGATTATCTACAATTTATTAGTATCCTTGAGGAAACCAGAATATTTGAAAAGTATGTAATAATCAAGGACAAAATTAAACTTCTGTGAGTGAAAAAAACTATATCAGTATTAAAAATAAAAGCTAGGTTCTAAGAAAACCTCATTGAGTAGATATACTACTTTGACATATTTTGACAAAACTTTGAAATGATAAATATCAAGCACTATCTTACAAATATTTGAATAAAAATAACATTAAGTAAACAACCAGGCTTTCCTAAAACTTAGCTCATTAAGTTCTAAAGTGAAACAAAGCAGTACCTATTGTTTATAGAGAGTGCAGAAGTGGATTGTGGCCCCCAAATTCTGCACTTAAATTATCTTTTGCATGTTAAGACAACAGAATGATATTCTCATCTATTCAAAGATTTATAGTAGCACTGATTTTTTTAAAAGTTTACTTGAAAGCTTATATAAGACTACCAAGGGATGAATCAAAATTTATAAATCAAGAAGAGACATTATGAACAAAACCTAGTATCCTCTTTAGTTATTTGGACCCAAATTCAGATGGCCCCATCGGATTATCTCTCTCTGCTTTCCATTTCATTCTCAGTACCAGGAAATGATTTTCTTGGAGTCCATTCTTCTCAGTTCAGGTGAAAGCTCTGAGGATATATGATGACTATTTAAATCAATGACTGGTACTATTCATTTCTGGCATTTACTAGAAAACAGCATTATTGGAACATTGCATCGGAGAATTACTAAACAAGTTCTCTCTTTCCCTCTTAAAAATGAAAGCTTCAGAGAACAGTAGAATATTTACTCCCATTGATGGCTAGGAATCTTGGTAAGAATGTTTTATTTCTATAATAATTGTATTGAGAAACACTGAATTGGGGACAATTAAAGTATAAAGGCCAAGACAATCAAGCAATGATAAATGTATATACATTTTCTATGTTACGTAAGTCTTAAAATGTAGCAGTCTGGGGGAAAAATACAGCGCAAACAGGTCAAAAGGAAATATCCCCAAAATATGGTGATGAAATTCAGAGTGATTTTTTTCTTCTTTCTACTTTATTGTTAAAGTTAACTTTAACAAATATTTATTATGTTTTTAATCTTCTAAAAGAGACAATTTAAAGTATGTTTGTTCAATTGCTATATGCCATATAATTATAGCTTTGCTAAGAAGTTAATTAAAAAGACTGCTAGAAAATATACCAAAATATTAACCATGATAAGTTATCTTTGAGTAATAGGATTATGGATGATTTTTTTCCATTTTCAAAATGTATTTTCCAGATTTTCTATAATGAATATATAATGTGTTATCTTGATGATAAAAATAATTCTCTGTGTTTGGTACAGATGACAACCTTTAGTTGTTCTGTACTGCAGGAAAATAAACAATTTTTACAGATTAAACCATTTCTAGGAAAATAATATACTAGACTTTCATTTAGGTATTTTTGTTGCAGTTAATATTTTGTTTAGTGAATATATTCCAGAGTCAAGAAAGCAAAGTCAGAGCTTGACACTATTTTCTCATGGGTGAAAATATTGGGTGTAGGGTACTGTGAGGGAGAGTACAGAAGATATAAAACACCACAGGACTACATATCTGCAACCTGAAGAAAGACCAAGTACCCTGCATTGTTGTGTATATAAATATATTTTGTATATAAATGTTGTGTATATAAATATAAGAACCATACTGAAACTAAGTCTAAAATTAGTTTCTAGCGCCATATTCTAATTTTTAATTCTTCTTCAATCAAATCTTTTCTTAGGAAATTATATTGCCTATTGAACTGAACCTCTTAAGTATGGAAAATAAAACCTATACATACAACGCTAGTTCATGGAGGAGATTGTATGGTAATATTACAAGTCAAAAAATAGGCTGCTTTTCATCTTATATTGAAACATACATTTTATTCCCATACCTACCCCTTTAAATCATATCAATTTCTTTTTTATTTGGAAACTACATTTGTTGATGCTTTCCCTATTTGTAGAGGAGAGTTGAGATATGAGGGAGTATCCAGATAATTCACATCCTTAAACTTGATTTTTGCCTCAATTTTCCTTTACATGTTAGCTGCCCAATTAATAACTTTTTATCAAATTATCCAGATAATTGACTCAGTTCTTCAGTTTACCTTATATGCATAGTGAGCTGGCAAATTATTCTTTAGCGTTAGCATCAGTAGTCAGTTCCCAGTTCTACTAAGCAGAAACACAAGGAACCCAAAATGAAATATTCCAAATACAGAAGTTGAGCAAACAAAAATGAAATTTTTTGGTTTAAATTTTATTCATGACTGGTGTTTGATTTGTATGGACTACACATTTGGGATGGTAGAAAGTAAATGTATTTCTAATATTTAAGAGAGTCCCCTGTTGATTAATCTTAGAAATGTCTTCTGACTCCTTTCTGTCCTCTGTATGACCAGATAGATATATTTAAGCATCTGTAATTAGCCATGAGATTCAAAGTAAATTGGGATTGGGGAGTGGGGGGTGGGGCAAAGTCAGCCTCCATATTGATTAATATCATTTTAAAGATAAAATATTTTCAAAAACCATCATTTAGTTTTCTCTTTTAAGGGATATAAAAAGAATATCAATCTCCAACAAATGGCTAGAAATGTAAGCAATATGGAGAATGTTTTAAATTGAATTAGACTAAAAAGTAAATTTGCACATATTGCAGTGGGATTCCTTAAAGAGGTTGGAAGTGATTGCTATAGTAAGGGACTGATGCTTTGCAAAAGCTTTTCTGTTCTTTCTAAAACCAATTTCTGGCTGAATTTAAAAAGAGAATAACGTTATTTTCTCTTATAATCAAGCAATGGCCCTTTTCACTTGGTAGACATATTCCAGGACTTCAGAAATAAGAAAAAAAAACAAAAAACCAAAAACAAAATAAAGGATGCAAATGTTATTCTTTTTCAGCTAACATATTTTTTTTTTTTTAAAGTAAACATCAGATCCTCAAGGGAGATTTCGATTTGAAGACTGTTTATTATATCATTTGAATAGGACTAGACCTGGCCTTTTGACTTTGAACCACTACCAAATTTCAGGCTGTGAGGAAATTGTTCTACATTTCCTGACAAATTGAGTTAAGCAGACATTAAGTGGGCTTTAAGAAAACAAATGGCCATCTTTATCACAGGTGGACACTGATGGCTTAATGGGGCCTGGGCTGATTGTATCACTTCTAATGGCTTGACGGGAAGCATTAGGGTTTTTGCATAAAGAACTGGCATTGCGAACCCTGCTAACACAGACCTGTCAAGCGCTCTGTATCCCTTTGTGCACGGAAGCAGATGTTTGTATGTATACTATGAACTGGCATTAGAGCAAGCGACAGATGCCTGTATGAATGCCAGGTTTGTGAATTTTTACAGCAGGAGCATGTTCTGAGGAAGTGCAGCCCTGCCCTCTATCATAGGTAATTCCCAATGGAACTTGCTAAATCCCAGCTATGTTTTCATTATTTGGCTTTCCTAGTAACTGGATGAATGTGTCTATCCTGAAAATGCAAGATGAGAGCCCTACCAAATTCTTACAGATTTGCAAATAGCTTGTCTGTGTTTTGAACTTGGACTTTCCAGGCAGTGCTTTTTTGCACTGTAGTTGCAACCAACTTGCTCAGAGGAGGGGTGGTATTACAGCTCTCTAATTAAAACTAACTTCGAGGTTTATCTGTCAGCCCTCCCCCATGGTCTTCCTACTTTCCCACCCCCTCCGGAGGAAATTCAAATTCCATTTGGGGGTTTTTCTTTCCTGCAACACTCAGAACTTACACTGTAGTTGTCTGTCAACAATGGAAACAGGTAGCTCGCAGTCCATTAAACAAACACAGTGCCCCCCTCACTTTTATTTGACATTTTATTTGGCTGTGACAAATGAGCAGCAGTTGGATTATAACATAATTTGTCTTGTCTTTATTACCAGCACAAAGGACACCATTCATTAATTATTCTGCCGTTGCAGCTTAACACTGACTGGAAAGGTCCCTCTTCGGACAGATGGCGGGGACGATGTTATTTATATCAATCAGCCAAAATCCTCAACAAGGATTACTGTTCCTGAGACTACAATGATTTATTTCTTTTTACCTCACCCTCCCTCAACCCCTTCTGCTTTCAGAGATTTCTCTATAAAAACGAAATTTGATGGGAATCTTAAAGTAAAGCCATATTTAACCTGTTAGCTTGCAAAACAACACGCATGCTACATCAGTTTAACTGCATGCCATTAGTTGCATATTTTTGAAACTGCCCGGGTTTTCTGATCTTCCATTCTAGAGCAAAAGATTAACTGAAGGTCTCAGGGCAGCAAGTTCAGCAGAAGTTTGCGTCTTCTGTGACATTGTATTGCTGTGGCCCACGGGACCTTCCCCCTCTCCTCTAGTAAGAATATCGTGCTGTCAAGATTTTTATGCCTCTGCTGAGATGAGATGATCTATCCTATTTCAGAGTCCCAAAGATTTCCTGCAAGATCAGCTAGGCTGTTTGGGAAAATAAAAATAACATCCAAAATCAAAAAAGCAGAAACACCCTTACCTCCCATCTAAGCTGGTGTTTAATTTAAAGAGTGACAATGGCCTTTGATTTCTCCTGGATCTATATCTCTGTGCAGTACCACAAGGTGGTTATTGGGGTAGTGGTAGTGAGAGGTTTACCTTGCTTATTTTGTGTTGTTAATGATTTTGTCCAATACATGCTGATCGAGCACTAATAAAAAACGGGACTGAACCCAGATGTGATGTTCTTCTATGCATATTTCGATACTGCTTCTGAGATGTGGCCATTTCTCCAATTAAAATCTTCAGGAGTAAGTACAAAAAATATACAGATTATTGGAGCTAAGGCACTGAAACTTTTTTTAAAAAAAAACTTTTCTGCTTGAATATAACAAAGAAAATAATGCAGAAAGTTTTTTTGTCTTCAGAAATTATTGGTACAACCTTGCTATCCTGATTAGTTTGCAAATATTAAAAGTCCCATCAAGACAAATATCAGCAACATGCAAATACCCTTGCAGGTTGTGATTAAGATTTTAAATGTATCCTTTTGCTTTTAGTTAATGAAAAACAAAGTCTTGGAGGATCTAAGTTGTAATTTATTAAACATGAAAGGCTCCTTGATGAAATATAGAAATGAGATATATTTTGCATTTCAAAGATTTAAGCTGACAACTTACTTGCATGCAAATAAGAGCAAGATTTGTAAAAATATTTGAAAAGAAATTATTCCTGAATGTACTTATTACAATAATGTGGCATGTAGATAAGAGAAACACACAGCATTAAAAGACATTCATTTCTCCAAAGTCTTAAAATTAGCTTCTTTCTGCCATTGTGTATTAATGTTCTTCTTCAGGAATGCAGCATATTAAAGAACTGAACAGAATTAGTAATAAATTTGTTAATTACAAATTTAAGCAACACAACTGTGTTGTTTTCCCAATATGTTTTTTTTAGAAGCAGAATTGCTAATGCATTTTAATCATTTATGTATAAACATTTGAGGATAAAATATTCTGAAGTTTATCAATTTCAAGAGCTGTTTATTTGCTAGCAAAATAGGCCATGTTATACAACATATATCTTATCATTTTTGCTCATCAAATCCCCATTTGCTGAATGCAAATTTCCCTGGTCTAAGTGCTCTTGCACCTCAATTTAAATGAATAATAGGATCGACTCTATTAAAATCAGTTTAAGGTTGCCATGGGTGACATATCAGTAGGGTTAAAATGAGAAAAAAAGGTCACAGAATCAGTCCTTACAACCTGTTTTTTATCATAATGAAGCATATGTAAGACTAGACAAAGGCTTAAATAACAATATGTCACTTAGGCAATACTTTACTTTGTGGGTCTTCTTAAAATTTTTTTTTTTAACCACAATGTATTCCAAACAAAATAAACGCAAAATTATAGTGCCATCAATAACTCTGGGAATGTATTCAGTTGTATTGAAAATTAGAGAGTAAGCTCTTGTGCTAGTACACAAGACTGACAGATTGCGGATTTATAAAAATAACAGAGAACTCCTCAAAAAAAGGAGTGGGCACTTTTGTTGTAGTAAATCTCTTGTCACGAGGTTCCAACTAGGTGTTGTAATCAAATTAACAAAGCATACAGAAACTACACTCAGACACCTCATCTGAGAAAAATTTTGCCAACCAGATTTAAAGGATTAATCATGTAGTTATTAGTAAGAATTGAAACATCAACACCAGACATGGACCCTGGAGCAAACTTTGGGTCATAGTTTTAGGCTTTTGAAAGCTGATCAAGCAGGACTTTCAGGTTCTGGAATATATATATTTGATCATGAATATATATATACACACACACACACACACACACATGAATCTTTGTAGTATTAAAGTCAGTTCTATTTATTAAAATCATACTCTTAATTCGGATTTTATATTAGCTATGATTCTCATTTGGATTTCACAGAATCACATTTTTGTTACAAGTGTTATATTTCCTATCTTTTTTTAACCTGCAATAAAAGGAAAAAAAATCTCCTTATTTGCTAAGGTTACAGTGTTAGTTTAATTTTCATAGAAGCGGTAGAATATTTTGAAGTGAGTAACATTTACCAAGTCATTAGTTTTATGCAAACTAGGAAGGAAGATGAAAGAAAAAAATTATCAATTATTTATAGATTGTTAAAATGTATCTTAGTGCACTGCTACTGTATAGAAATGACAATTAGCCAAACTTACCTTCTTTAATTAATAATGCATACATTATGCTCTTTGGGCAACTAATCACCAGCTCTACAAATTTGTTTGACACTGTTGAAGATACCTATCACATGGGTTAAAAAAAAGAACAATGCTCTGTCAGCTGCAGCCAACTTCAGCCTTCTAGCAATGCTTGACATGCAGAGAGCAAAATGGTGGTCCTTCAGCTGCCTGATACAATGAACGTGGCACCGAGCTGCAGAATGCAGCTTGCCATGCCTTGGCCACCAAAGAATGCTCACTTTATCTCACATTGGTTACTTAGGGATGGAAACTCTTAATCTATATCTCCTATGTTAGTTTCCATCATCTTATAGAGAAAAATTGTTGGTAGGTATTTTGTCCTGTTGCCTTAAAGCTCCATTAACGTATTTTCTGAACAAAAATAGAAACCTATGGTTGGATAAAGGGATAGACTATTTGAAAACAGAATTATTATAGAGAATTTGGGATGAATGGTCACCATGCTTACCACAGAAAATTCCAAGCAAACCTGTTTTTGCAGCATTTTGTTGCCATGACTCGCCCCAATTTTATTTTTAATAAGACGTAAGTGTCTAACTGTAAATTATTTAAACCAGAAGGAAAGGTAAAAAAAAAAAAAAAAATGTTTTTTTTTTAATTCTCTACCTCGGCCTCTCTCTGTAATTTAAGGATGGCAAACCCAGTCTCCTCATTTTGCCCATAAATCTGAGAGCAATGGCAGCCACCAGAAAGTTTGTGGAAGTTTCACATATGCTACTAAATTAACATAAAGCCCTAGGCATTCTATTTCTCAGAGGTCATTAAAGCATAGGATCATACTGAGCAGTGTCTCAAGTGGTCAACAGGCCGACTCTTGGCTGTTACCGATTTCATCCCAGAGTCACACACACCACAACAAGGTAGCAGCTTGTAGCATTTGGAAGGAGAAATGAGACTGGTGCAGCTCCCTCACATATGGTGTTTAACAGACTACACTTCCCATTTGCTCCTCCGAAAGGTGTGCATTTTCAAGGGATCATGCCAAGTGTTCTTTGTGCTATGGCGTTTTTGCATTGAAAGGTGATGTGTCTGACACATTTTGGCAGGCTCCTGTGAAGAGCTTTAGAATTTTACACTGACTTTCACTAAGACTTAAGAGAATAAGCTTGTACTTTATCAAAAGTAATAATCTGAGACTGGTCACAGTTTGGGAGTGAAATGAGAATATGAATTGTTACTGATGATATTTCTCACTACTCTGTAAAATTTCTGTTTTGTTGCTTTTTAACTTAAATACATACTGACGAGTGGATCTACCACCTAAGCAGGTTTATCATTTAAAGTAGATTCTGAATCAGAGCTTTGAAATGTGGGTATAGTGAAACTAAAATGTGTCTTTCTCGTGAAATCCTCTCCTCTTATTCTGCTGCTTTAAATGAAATACAGAATAAGAGTCAGAATAAATGCAAGGGACCTGAGAGAAGAACCAATTCTACATGTAAACAGGAGGAAATCTTCATTTCTCTCATGAACATTGGGTATTTCCCCACCCACCATTTAGAAGGATTTCTGGTAGTCTTTTGTGAAAGATTGCTCTCATTTATTTAACTCATGCCACATGGCTTAGCTTCATAACCAGTATAGGGTTTCTAGAGATTAAAAAAAAAAAAAATCCATTTCTATCTATGGAAATACAAAGCTGGAATTTAAGCTATAATTGCTGCAAGTTTTCCACATTATAGTATAAAATTGCTGGATTTATTAATGCTGCACATACTTCAACTACTCCATGTTCTGTCCTGGTCAATGGTTACCTATCAAAATGCAGAACAATTTTTAAAGAATACACTGTGCCATAGAGAAAAATAATGTGTGAATTGTTTTTCCATGTTTTTGTTTGTTATAAGCAGAGTATTTGCAATAATTTATGGAAAGTCTTGGAATTATAAATATTAAGGCATTGCCAAATGATTTAACTAGCCCTCCATGGCAAATTGTCTTTAAACACTACCATTTTTTTTCTTTGCTTTTTTTTTTTTTTTTTATCATTTACTTGTGGACCAGAAACACTTGCAGGCTCTTGCCCCTGGCCTTCTGTGAGAATGTTAGTTAGCAATGCTCATAAAAACTCAATTCATCAATGTGAACATAATTTGCTATGAACAGAAAGCTCACAAAAGGGTGAATTTGTCAGATAGACAGGTGGCCTGAGATCTCTCCCTGATACTGAATGATATGAATAATAGATTCTGGTAAATGTATGCCAAGACTTGGGCTGTAAACACAGCTGCCTCCATTCCCTTCCAGAAAAACAGCTTCGAGGACGAAAGCACAGGAACCATGGTTCCACCTGAGGACCTAAGCTTGTACACACACACACACAGACACACAGACACACAGACACACACACACACACACACACACACACACACACACACACACACACTCATTCAAGAAATAAACAACCTCTATAAAAAAGGACTGAGTTACAGGAATGTTCATGTTTTCCCCTTTCTATGAGAAAGACATTTTAAAGCTAGCTTGGGTAGAGGAGATTAGACAGAGAAAAGAAAGGAAATAGATTTTCCTAATGGTTTTGCTTCCATATTATTCAAATGTCTTATTTTATAAAATACACAAATCAACAGAGCTAATAAACTTTGCAATAAGATAACTCTTGTTTTATAATGAGCAAAAATAAGAGAGCAGGTTGGCTCTATGCAGAGGCACTGCACTTGAAATCATTCTAGTAATTCATGGCTATTTGTCTTATGGGTTATTAAGTATTTATTAAGGTTCAAATGTAATGTAGCCTTTTCTCCAATTTACTCTGAACTTTAAAAATCTATTTTGCAAATTGTTTTCCAGGTAATGCACATACCCACTTAAGAGCTGAATCTCAGGATTTAGAAGATTCTGATTGAGAGCAACATATATATATATTTTTTAATCTTTATAGAAACTGGTGCATATAGATTGACCTATTCTAATAACATTTAGACTGTCAACTGGCAAAGACATTGGCTAAATTTTTCTTAATATGGTAAGGCAGTGTTTCTTAAAGTAGACTACACATATTATTGGTTACACAAGAGACAAATTGAATGATTTATGTATTTATTTTAATGAATATTAGGAAAGCATAGTAACACTTAAAATATATGCTTTCATGGGTATTATTGCTTGGGATAAAACTAGATATATTTATGTATAAAAGCAATTAGATTTTTAGGAAAAATATTTAACATTGATATTACTGAAAATATTCTTAATGAAGTTAACATGTGAATTCATGATATTTAGGACACCTGGTGATCTTTTTCCAATCACCATAATCACATAAAAGATCTTATCGAATGTCATTAGAATCATAGGGCTACAGAATATAGAAGCATGACAGTTTCAGAGTTGGAGTAGATAGCTTGGGAAACATTCTTTTCTATTCTATAATTTTTGGATACAAAGGCTATGACACTGAGGGCTTAAGTGAATGACCGACCACACAACCTACCTAGTAAGGGGCAAACATACAATTAGAAACCAGGGCTCCTCACGGGCTGGTGTTCTCTGTTGGTAGGAAGAAAGGTACACACTCAGAAATGGTGGCATCACCTCTCATTCACCCACACTTGATTTCTAGAAGGAATACTGAATAATCTTCCCGATTTAAGGTTAAGATTTTCTGCTTGACAAGAGAGTCCCTAAAACGTCTTCCTAGTACTTACTTTGGCTTTTCCAACATGCATACATTGAACATGAGTTAAATTTGGTTTGATGGACAGAAAGCTCTCCAATGGGAGAGTGAAAATAGAGGCAAACATACCCTTTCTCTTTCATCTCTACCTCTCTTTCAACACAGGGCTTTCTACCTTGTATTGTGCATCCGTTATAGACATTCTTTTTTTCCCCTGACAACCTGGTAGGACTTTGCATGCATGAACTATGCCTCATCTACTTTTAACTTTTTTAAAATTTCTAATCTCAGTGTCTTGCACATGGTAAGTATTCAATAACATTTTTTATATGAAGGTGCAAATGAATTAAATTCCTCAAATCCCTATTAATATTGCCTGACCTGTGACCCATTATCTACAAAGGTTATTCCATCTAGTTCAATCAAATACAATTCACCAAATACTTAAAACCTTCACCAAGCACTTGATCTAAATTAAATGATCTTCTAGGTGCTTTGAGTGACAGAGATAATAGTTTTTAGATTTAAGAGAACATCAACATGGACGTGATTAAAATGCAAGTAAAGAGGCACAGTAAAGAGGTGCAAATTTCTATGGGAACTTGAAAAAAAGAAATATCATATCTATCGAGGAGAATCCACAAAGGTTGCATGAAAGTGGGGCTGAGGTTTTCAATAACCAAGGAGCTTTGCTTTATTCCACATTCCAGTGTCTAAAGATAAATTGATCAACATGCATTCTTTGGTTTATCCACTGATTTTTGTATCCAAAACCATGATTCAGTTACCAAGTACACCAACCATGTGTTCCAAAACTTGGTGTTCACAGCACAGAAATCCCCAAGCAGGCTCATCAGGTGTAAATTCTTTTCTACTTTCAGCCAAAATAACTGGTACTTTGGGTCTCCACCATTTTGAAAGGCTCTGAGTCAATATTAGAATCATTGGAACCATGAGGACTAATGAAATAATGAATGAGATGACTACTGAACCATGTAGAATCAAAACAGGGTAACATATAATGAAACGAACCATAAATGTTCTTTCTGCTATTTTCCTGTTGGTTTTTAGTTGAAGTAAAATTGGGGCAAAATTTATACAGTGAAATGAACAAATCTTTAGTGCACAATTTGGTTAGTTTTGACAAATGTTTTCTCTCATGTAACCAACATCCCTGTTGAATTAGAACAATGTGTAGAATATTTTTCTGATCTCCAAATTTCCCTTACACATTTTACTGGTCAATTTTCATCTCCCTTATATGTGTTCATTCTGATTTCAGTCATACTAGATTAATTTTGCATGTTCCTGAACTTCATATAAATGGTATCTCATAGGTACACAATCTTTTGTGTCTGAATTCTTTTCCTCAAGAAAAGTTTAAGATTTATTATGTTATTGTGCGTATCTATAGTCCATTCTTTTGTAATGCTGAATAATATTTCATTATGTGATTTTTGATGAACATATGAGCCATTTTTAAGTTTTGGCTATGATGAATA